>NW_010191260.1:24220-30853 GCF_000695765.1 Mesitornis unicolor
ACAGCAAGAAGCAATCGCTAATCCCACAGGACAGGTAACAGACTCCTTCGCTGGTGGAGCTTCAGTGACCCCTAATGGACAACCTCCACCAGTGCGCCCAAGCCGTAACAGGAAAATTCACAGTACACAGAACTCCTAATTTCATCCCCGTATGAACTCTGGCACGTCGCCTTTTCCTTATTCAGTGTGACTATATTTATAGTGCACACTCAAGATGACTGTACCTACTAGGATGCCACCATTGTATTTTGGGCATTTGAAATGTTCTAAGTCAGAAGGAAGTGAAAGGCAAGTAAACCCTACGTTTAACACAGTCATCCTGCCAACCAGTTAGGATAAAGCAAATTCAACTTTTCAAAAACTAGAGCCAACTGGTTTTACATCTTTCAACGTGAAATAAAAATATGTTAAGGACTAAATGGGTCAATTTGAGATGTTAAACTATTTTAAAAGGAAGTCTTGCAATCAGCACAATCGAGAGCCTGTATAAATGTCAGTAGTAATCTGAAAGACACAGTCCAAGTATTTCTGCCTTTTGTCCCCAAAGGGAGATGATACCCGTCATTAGTACAGCAATGAGACATTTTTATGTCAGGAAAAGGGTTCTTTGCTTCAGCAAAATGACTACCGTTTCTACTGAAAGAAAAACTGCCAACACCAAAAGGGAAAATGAATTCACGCTGGCTGATGCACTTTCCTTTTGTTTTCCACAGACTGCAGAGATGAACTCCTATGAATGAACTCCCAGTACAGGAAAGTGACCAAGCTGGAAAAGGGCTGCATCCCCCATTCCCCTCCTAGAAAAGGTTTTTGTTCACGTTCTTTCTTTACTAGCTTGGCTGCTCTGTTCCCCTTCTCCTACCTGCATTGCTTTCCTTCCCACCTCAGAAATGTACCTGCTATAAATCTTCCTATCTCAGATTTTAGCACACAGAAAGGTAAAGGCATTGAGCAAAAGGGTCCGAGAACTGATGCTAGCACTGACAGGCAGCAAGACAGCCCCATTTAGTCAACCAATAGCACTAGTTGGTAAGACACCTATTGGCTTTCAAGGCTAATTGGATTAGCTAGAAACCCTTGCCCAAGTCAGAAACACCCACCAAATTCCTAATTCTGATTAAATCTAGCACTCTAAGTAATGATCAGTTTATGATAAAAAGGCAAACCAATTAAGGAAAATGCTTCGCCGCCAGAGAGTCCTGTGCCTCCAGTGTGGTGACATAAACAACAGAATAAATTAAATGAGGGAATGCTGAAATCTCCAGTGAGAGCACAAACATGCAAATCTAAATTTGCTTCAGCAAGTCACCATATCCTGGCTTGTAACTTCCAGTCCTTTTTTCCACCTTCTTCTCATCCTCCTTTCTCAGAAGTACCAAATGTTGACATAAGTTGTGTATTTCTGCCCTGAAGGAACAGAACATCTGCTGAAATGAAGATGTGACTGTCACTATTCCTGTAGTACACAGAGCACAACAGTGTGTAATTCAAGATGTCCCGGTATGCCGGTGGTTTTCAGCATTTTCCATGTCATGACTCACTATTACAGAGGAGAAATTTCCAGTCTTCCTGATTGAATGTCCATTATAGGCATATCTAAAACTTTATGGACACAATCAAATATTGTATCAGTCTCTTGATAGAGATGAGCTTTGGTTTGTTACAAGATGCAGTGTTAACAGGACATATCACTGAAATTGTGCCCTTTAGGGAATTTACTGGATTGAATCCTAACCACACTGAAAGGAGTGGCAAACCACCATTCAATGGCCATTATCTATCTACGATAATTTCATGAAAGTCAAGAAATCACCACTACTTTGGAGCAGATGTTACTATCCTATTTCTGACACCCCTGTGATTTGTGCTTGCCGTGCTTGTGTATTGAAAGACACTTCTATGTATTTTTTCCAGCATGAAGAAACTGCCAGGGACTAGAGGACCTCAGCAGCATCTGATGAGTTTAGTGGTAAAGCACATTGAGCTCAGTATCAGAAGAAAAACGATCCTCACACACACTCAGAAGAGTGGGAACGGGCTACCCATAACCAGGGCTCCTGAAGAACAGTGATCTGTTAACACAGGTTAGAACAGACTTAAAGCTGCAGCTAGTGCTCCCCTTCCCCTTTTTTTCATCCTGTGAAAATGGCTGTGCAGACCATTCAAACAGTCCATCACTAGATCTCAACAAGGGTTGTGGGGCAGCTGAGCTTCCATACGAGGCAGTGGAGTAGCTTTTTTCTCCCCACCCATCTTTCCACACCACACTGCGAATGCCTGATAGATGGGGCAAGGACACAAATGAACTTTTTTTTGACTTGTTTGAAAGTTGCAGAGATGAAATTAGGAGACAAAACCCTCTTCAGTCTCATTGTATAACAGATGCAAAGCAAACAAGTTTCCTGAACTTTTTATGATTTCCGATGAATAATCAAATACATTTAAACATTCTTACATAAATACGTCTTTCTTAAATGCAGTATTTTAAAATTTTTGGTACAAGAGACTGGGATTCCAATCTACCTATATACAAACAGCACAGAATTACAAGAAAGTGTATCTATATCAAATGTCTTAATTTTTATTAAATTCAAAAACTGCAGGAAAAAAAAATCACAAGTTTCTAAGTACAAATAAAAAGAAAACAGCCAAAATAAAATGGTTGTCAAGTTAAAACTAATTTTCCATATTTTTCCCTTCCTTGCTATTGCCCACAGTACCATCATAAATCCTACAAGTACTTTAGAAATTGATTTTATCTTACCAATATGATAGTAAACTACGTTTACCATGTAAAAAAAGCAAACTGTTTAGGCACAAGGTGGCAGAAGACATAAGCACAAATATCAACCATGCTTCCTTAATTTGTCAGTTGAAATCCAGGTGTGCTACAGACCTGCATGGTATTGTATTCAGAATGTCCGAGCTTACTCTGTGAAATAAGAGCTCTTTTTTTTTTTTTTCTTTTTAATGTTAATAGTTTGCTGTGTCTTTTTTCCTTCCAGAAAACAGAGAGAAGCTGCTTAAGTCAGTGGTATACCTGACTGGTCAAGTGCCATTGTTCTGGCTAGAAGAGTGGCAGAAGTGACAAAATGGGTTCCAGCACCAGAGAATGAGAAGTAGAGAAGCTGTAGTGTAAAAAAGACTGGTTCATACTTGTGTTGCCAGTGTAATTTATAGTTTGGCGACCACCTGCTAAGACAGCATGACAAACAGTCACATGCTACTTGAAGATATCAGCTGGGCTAGGTCAGCAGCTGCTTTCCCAGCAGAGCAGCGATCAAGGTGAACAATAAATGTCTGCTGCTCTTCTGACTACACCTAAAGGAACTGTCAAACTGAAAGTTAAATCATAACAAAATTAAGACAAGTGTTGTTCCATATTCCAGATTCTACCTTTTACCCATCATTTGATACTTGCCATTCTAATAACAGGTGCAGTTCCACTGTCATTCATAAATACAAAATTTTATTTGCACTTCATTAGTTTAGAAAGACCACAATGTTTTTCAATACCACAACATTCAGGACACACCAAGTTATTCAAATATGTAACTACTGTTTTACCACAGCTAAACTAAACAGTGCATTTTAATAAAAGATATACCAAAGATATAATTCACAAATTCATTATCAGACAAAACCCTAACACAATATTTGCTTGATGGGAATAATTTCCACCATTAGGAAAGAAAATAATTTTACCTTAGGTTCCCTTCCCCCCATCCCTACAGATGTCCAGACAAATACACATATATATTCCTTAACACAGGAAAATGTATCATCTTAATTTTAATTTTTTAAAGAATTTGTCTAGGACAGCAGCATTGCTTTTTATATCTTCTTTTAGAGCTTGAATATATCTCCATTCTTTTATTGAAACTTAATGATTCTTGCAACCAAGTTTATGCTTATGCAGAAAATTATATATGCTACTTCAGAGTGCAATCTTAGGCCTGCACCAGGTGTGACATCTTGGTACACAAAGAAAGGGTGCAGCATTAAACAAAATAAATAAAAGACTGCCAAAAATTAAACTTAGCTTTTCAATAAATCCAGTCAGCAGAGGATGCTACAGCCAAAAATGTTTTCACTACATTAAAAGGAAACATAATGCTGATTATGGAAGCTTTGTACATAAAGTCCTCTGTTTTTAAAAAATTTGTCTTTAAAATAGTTAGCAAAGCACCATATACTTATCTTCATACCAGAAGAGCTTCTGCCTGCCTGTTTATAATAACAAGAACTATTACAACATTTATGTCAAGAATAGGTATAGATTTAATTTCTCCTCCTCCTCGACTGGAAGTGTGGTAAACCCCCACCGACTGTACAGTATTTATAACACTGGGGCAATGAATGAAACATCGTTGTGAGGGAGAGGGGTAATATTTAAATGTTATAGTTGAATCCTACACAGGATTGCATATTTGCATATTTACAAGTTAGTGTGTAGCTCTGACTCGAATAACAAAGTGCAACAAGAAACTGCCAAATGATTGTAGTGCAGAGTAGTACAGATACTTCCTTTACCCTCCCACTCCTATTTTTCTCTCTGTATGGAGTAACAAGTCAACAGCAACGGACATGTGGCCTTGGAGGAGGCAGTTCTGGTGGGATTTCTGGCTCTGGCTGCAGGGACAGGATACTGTTGGACAACTCATTTCTTATAACATCCAGTGGCATCTTAAAGAAAAGAGAAATCACCTGTAAACAGTCATCTGCACAGAACTTGGCACAAAGAGCTCATTTCACGAGTTCACCCTCAGCCAAAGCCACAATTTAAGGATCTTTTGATTCTTATTAGTGAACTACATTCAACTAAGTTGCATTAAGAACTTCTTTCAGAAACAACTTACAAGTCATTGTTGAAATAAAGTCACTTCCTAAAGCAATTACAACAAATCACAACAGAATGCAGGCAAATGTAGAGTCAGCTGCTGATACATGGTAAAGTTATGGGAAAGAGGAAGCATGGCAAATAAGACCAGATGTTTACCAAATTCAACAGCAGTACTTATTAACTGAAGTGTCCATAACTACATCATTAACTACACATTAACCAAAAATTTCACCTGACTGTGTGCACTTGCCCTCTACGTCCTCCCAACAAGTACCTGCAGTGCTTACTTAAACATTGACCACTTATGTGGTCAGAGGCACTACCACCTGAACGTTTTACCTTTTTCAGAATGTCATCAACAAGTTTTAGAAATATTTCATCCACATTAAAATTATCCTTGGCACTTGCTTCACAGAACCGCATCCCAGTTATTTGCTGTGCAAACTGATGGAAGAGAAAATAAAATAACTACATAAAGATATGCACAAACAGCAACAAACAGAAAATGTCTGCTCTTTATAAAACCTTTAAAAAAATCCCACAGCTTTCCTCAAATCTGTGACTGAAGTTTAATTCTATTAATAATCCTGAATCTCCAAGGTACAACAAATACTGACACACATAGCTAATTTTCACTTAAAATTGGTTCACTGCAAAAAGTGCTGCATTTTTCCAGACTTAAATCTGAGAAATTAATGTCTTCAGTTGACATGGATTGCTGCAGATTGCCAAAGAAGTAAGAACTTTTTAGAAGACTTAATCTCCACTTATTACTAAAATGCAGAAATGGAAGTACAGATGTAAGAATTAGCTTTGACTCTCTAATAAGAAACTGCATTACTTCCAAATGTGTGATGGGGATCTGAAGGAAAACGTTTGTGTACATCCATGCTGATAGTGTCCTGATCAAGATGGTGCTATGAGTGTTATACTGAAACATACTCTCTTTGTCAGGTTCCTCATCACTTTCAGAGTTGAAAGAGAAATGTAGAAACATGAAAACAAAGGTGAGCAACATAATCAGGCAGGGCTGTGCCTGTCTTAAAATACTACTGAAAAGCAAACACCAGGAAGAAGGTTCACAAAGATGTCCTGAGTAGAGAAATCTCTATTTTGATTCCAGTCTTCACTATATCCTCTTTCAGAGTCCAAAATGAGTATCCCCTGCACTACTCTGTAGTGTAAGCCAACTTGCAGTCCATCCTTTCTTTAGAGCAAAGACATACTGCTCCAGCAGAAAAGCATATAATTGCACATTCTATAAAAGTAAATACCATATGGATTATGACAGAACACCACCACTTCAATATGCTCCTTAATTCTAACAGTCTGAAAAAGAGTAGCTATGGTTCTTCAGTAGCAATGCCACAGTTGTTTTGCTTCTAATAGTAACTAAGAATTTGGTTAGACCTGTTCTTACCTTTTCTCCCTGCTGTCGAGTAATCTCTCGATCAACTTCACAGTCCAGTTTATTTCCAACTAATAGAAGCTCTGCATCTTCTGAAGCGTACTGCAATTAAAACACCTTTGATTAACTAAAACTAGAAATGCAAGGTTTTGTAATGCAAACACAGTATTAAAAAGGCAATTCCTCTACTAAATAAGGAACCACACCTATACAGTTTATATGCAAAAGTTCTTCCCAAATATTATTTCAAAAATTTTCAACCACAATTTTTAAATTCCATTTTTAAAAACATGTTCTAGTTTACCTAAGAATGAACATAATGACCTTATTTTTCAGACAGGAAATAAAGCTTCCCCCCCCCCCCCCCCTTTCCCAGTGCACA
>NW_010191260.1:30913-32280 GCF_000695765.1 Mesitornis unicolor
CAGGAATGGACAGTCATTTTGCAACAAAAACACATTAACATTAAATCCCAGCTAAAATAATCCAGCAGAATTAGTTGACAGTACTTTAATAATCCTACATCAATGCTGTTAAAAGTCCTACAGAGTACCCTTGAGGAAAAAACCTACTTCTTAAAAAAAGAAATGTAAAAAGAAAAATACTTCAAGCCTACCTTATCAATCATTTTCATCCATTTTGGTAAATCGTCAAATGTTTCCTTCTTGGTGATATCATACACCAAAATAATTCCCTTGGCACTTCTGTAATAAGCTGAGGTAATGCTGTTGAATCTCTCCTGACCTGCTGTGTCCCTGAGAAGCAGCAGCAAACATTGGCACAAATATTTCACCAATTTGCAAAGTACAGAATAACTCTGTTTACATTTCAATAAAAACACCCCCACAGTCACTAGAAACTCAATATTGAGCATTTCCTTCTATACGTGTGAATCTCAGGCAAAAAAAAAAGGAGCAGTACTTTCATTCATAAAAAGTTTTCGTATCAGGACTACTTATCCCATACTAACTTCACCCAGCAACTCTAAATGTGTCTGAGAATGAAGCTGTCCAAAGAAAACATACCAGCAGATGAAGCTGGCTTTGTGTTGTTGGGGCTTGCATGCATTTTTTAGGTTCTGTTTTATTTGTTTTCAAATAGCCCTGAAAAAAATGAAAAAATAAATGGATATATGGTTATCAAACACAGCTGTACATCCTACTATAAAATGAGCAATGCACTGGCCATTATGATTTTGATCTTTTGGAGCCTTTTTGGATCAACCACAGCAATTCAGCCACGGTCCTGAAACTATGGCAGAAGCTACTGGCAGAAGGGGATGAAAAGAGTGAGCAACCACTATGTGGTAAAGCTTTTGAACGTGGATAACTGCCTTTCACACTTATATTTACTAATCTGAGGAGTTCAAATAACATTTCCATTCTCACTTTCAGCATTGTAGGGTGCATTTACACCAGAGACTATTTACCAGCAATGACACCATGTCTCCTGTGCTAGCTATGGCTTCTATTTCCAAAGCAGATGAGACAGAAGGGTTATTTTTTTACTGAACCATGAAAACCTGTGAACTGCTTTTAATCATATCATGCCTGTTTATGGAAGATTTTTGGCAGTTATACTTGAAAAAAATAGCTGGTGCATACTCTAAGTCTTAAAATGTGACTGGTATCACAACTGGAAAGTTATACAGTGCTGCAAAGTGATCAAGCATTTGCTGCTTGAGTTCAGCCTCAGAGTCAATGGATAATTTTGAAATGCCACTATTGGAGCAAGTCAAAAGATGGATCAAAATTAAGAGTGGATGGGGGGAAGTGTGTGCATGCGTGTAGGG
>NW_010191260.1:32311-43371 GCF_000695765.1 Mesitornis unicolor
AACTCTCTTCAACAGTCACATTTTAGACAAAAGGAGGAGGACGATGAGTTTGGGAATGAGATTAACAATGGAGACCTGAAACACTTGTTACCAAAAAAAGTCACATTCACAAAATGCCACATCATTTGTCCTGAAGAATTAATTCTTTTAAAGTCTACGCACAACAAGCAGTAGAATAAAGTACCCCAAACCTATCTTGCTCTTCACAAATTCTTTAAGAATTTTAACTAAGCAGGATTAAAAGTGAAGTACTTCCTCCTGACATTGCCCCAAGCGTACTTGATAGCAACAGATCTTTGCTAGTGATTTCACAAAGTAATGTCCACTATAAAAATATTTGAAACTTCTGATCCATAGCCTGTAGAAAAATACTGACTACTAATTCACTGCAAGCCAATGGCATTGCAATATGGGGCAGAAGAAAACAAATTCCTAATGCATCCTTTAAAAAAATAATTATTCAAATCCCATTCTCCACTCAGAACTTCAGAATTACATCCATACAAACCTTTGGGACCCTACCGAAGGTGAAAACAGGTAGCTTGTTTCAATAAGGTCAAGCTCTAGTAGTATTTCAGACCGGTTTTAGATGGTTAATTGGTTGCTTTCTTATCACTAATGAGGCATTTTTATTAAAGCGATACAAGTTCTGGCAGCTGAAATGACATATATAAATATTACTCAGAGAAGTAACTCTTTTTCTTCCATGGCTTCTTTGCTATAACCAGTTTTATTTTTTGAAAGATCCTTTGGACATTCAGTCCATGAAAAATTAAAAAATTCTCATATGAACCGTTGATTTTCCACATATGGATAACATTGCTATAGTGGTTATGAACAGACTTCTCAGAATCATGACCTTGTAGAGCAGCCCCTGCCATCTGTTGCTAATCCAACCTACTGAACAAGATTATCAAGGATGGGATCCCTTTATTTCCACAATTCAGAGCAGACATAACTAGATGGCAGGTGGAAGGGCGTATCTGATGAGGAAGAATGCATCAGTTCTAGCTTTGGCCAGAATAATGGAAAAAGTTGCCTTTTTTGCTGCCCGGTCTTTCCCCTCTTCTCTGTGCCCCTACTGGAACACAGAAGTAAAGGGGCTATTTCAGAGCCACCTGGCTGTGCCTTCAGGTTAATGCTGAGGACCTCTAGCAACTCTGTCACAGAGGGGCTACCAGGGTACCAGATCACCCAGTTCACATATTAGAAAAAGAGAGGGGAAATAAACACAGTAACGTTCACCCACCCTCTCTGAAGACAGTCATCAACACACTGGATAAGCCATGGGGTAGGCAATGGAGCCAATCTTTCAACATTATACTTTGCCACTCCAGCTGTCCCCAACTCCACATCTCCTCTAGCCTGCTGCTGAGCGCTGCATCTCCAAGTCTACCTGGTACCATCAGCCTCTCCTCATCCCACAAACCCCTCAATGTTTATCATATTCTCAGGCTGCTGCTCTTTGCTGTACCCTCAAGTCCTGCACTCCTCTTTGCGTAGGTTGTTCACACAAATATCACACAACCTTTAGCCTGGCTTGCTGGCTAACTGAGACACACTATATGCTGTGGCCAGTTTAAAACAGCCATGGCCAGCCTGGCTGCCCAATACACACGTTAAATGGCCAGATGGCCACTAACTGTCACCTGCCAGTCATAGTGGATTATGGCTGACTTTCATTGCCTTGCTTTAAGTCATTGACTTTCCCACAGTTTGCACAACAAATGCCCCTACTGCTACAGCAAGTTTAAATGAAACCAGTCTACAGGTTTCTGATTGTAAGCATAATATTCTAATCCTTGTTTCCTTTGAAAACTGGAAGAAAATAAGCTGAATTTGCAGTCTCTAACATTACACATTGACATTGTACTAGCCTTCAAACAGCAAAGTGAAATTTGGAAAACTATTTCTGCAATAAGTTCAGAATACAACCCTAAGCTATCTAAATAAGCTGCAGTTTAAGAAGAGCATCAAGTTGATCTTTCATATGGAAAATCTCATCTTCTACCAGAGCCTATCTTATTTTTCATGAAAATGTGCAGTAAATTCTTCTGTTATTGAGGAAAAAATTACAACCTCTAATACAGAGTTAATATTAAACGCTTATACAACTTAAAATGCCTTATTTCCATGTGCAGTGCTGAAGTAATTAAATCTGTATTACACCCCTGTAGATGAAGTATTTTACTAAGGACAGCTACTGAGGCACTGGTGGAAAGCTAGAAGAGATAAGCACTATTTAACTGGCCTAACAGTATGGAACTTCATGCATTTTGTAAGTGATACTAAGTGCTGCTAGTTCTTCATTTGCCCTGGTCAGAACTGACACAATAGAGTATCAGTTCAATTTAACTCCGGAAGTCCAAATAACAAATTACTACAACTTGATCAATGATTTGGTATCGCTGTAAAAAATACAACCAATTACTCCTTTTTTAATGCTAAAATAATTTTCTTTTATGGCTTTTTTTTCTAAGAAATTGTTTTAATGGAAAACCATTGGTATTTCTAAAGTGTAACCAGAAACATACAGCATTATGACTCCTTGACCATCTATAATTTGCAATAATAAAATCCCTCTGCTTGACTCTCTTATTCTGCCTCCAAAACAGAAACTAGACATCACTCCAAAAATATAAACGTTACACCAAACAGAAGCAAATACAAAAAAAACACACAAAGCCCATTGTCAAGTGCTGACGTGTCATATTCTCACTATTTCAGACTGCATAAAATACAATACAAATACAGTTGATCTTAATTAAAATAGGTTTGGATAACTTTTGTTTTACATAAATGCTCTTTGTGTCTATCTAAAACAGTTGAAACAAACACAGACTCAAAACTGTCTTTGGGTCTGAAGTTAAATTAACTTTTTATGGGTGGTGAAGTGGCAATAGAAAGGAAAATATTTTTTAAACAAATAAAAATTTAACACTAATTTAACACTTTCACATGCTCTATGCTTTTATGGAACCTACAGGCAATATTCTTTAAATGTTTTAAAGTAATTTCAGAGGTTAATTCTACTTGTCAAGATGAGCTTTTTCTCCCAGAAAACTGACATATATTTAAAATCTTTTATTATATGAAATAATTAGTTTCAGAGGCAGGAACTACATTCTGTTACATTCCAGGACTGGTGATCTATTCCTCAAACTACTCCTTGTCCCAGGGATTTCCCAAGACAACTGTCCACTAGAAAATGCTGACCTGGCAGAATGTGAACTTTTTATGAGGAAGCACCAATTTAAACAACCTTCAGAGCAAATCAGACTGTTTTCTTGCCAGGTGACCAGCTTTCTTGGGCATTAAAACTGTAGAGATACCAGAGAGCCCATCTGCCTTGCCAGCAGGGAACTGGGCACAGTGGCAGGGCACCACAGCTACCAGGACCCAGGTCCTTTCAGTGAGGAAGCCAGAAGCATGCACACATTTTGGTTAGACTCGATGATCTTAAAGGTCTTTTCCAACCAAATGACTCTATGACCCTATGATTACTTCTCACAGAACGGACGAGCTTGTTTCAGTCAAAAACTGCAAGGCAACAGGAAATTTGCTGTATCTGCCAACCCAAGGGGCACAACGGGTGTTCCAGGTGGCACAGAGAAGATGGACACTGCTCTGTGTCCTCAGTGCTGCTCTACCCCTTGATAATCTAAGGAGTGGGAGATTGTTTCCTGACTGCAAGCCAGGGAAACAGGGGAAGAAGTAGCAGGGACTGGGTATGAACAGGTAAGATAAAGGGGAGAGCAGATATCTCTGCAATCCTCAGTGCACAGTATCCCATTGCAAAAGGGGAGACAAGTCCAATTTGTACATTACTCTACAAACAGCCAGAAGTGTGAAAGACGCTTTCAAAAGGACATCTTTCACACCTATTGCTCAATATATTCAACACAGTACTGCTGTTTTTTCCCTAAATTCAAGTGGCAGAGGTCTATAGAGAACGCTCTGCTGATAGAGTGGTCGGTAGAGAGACAGGTCAAGTGACCATAAAAACATCAAAGTTAAACTTTCTTTTTAAACTGCTATTGTTTGATTTTTGAAGTAGAATCAGCAAATTATTAAAAAAAAACAACTTTGGTGCTTTAAAATGTAATCTAAATCATTTTAAGAAAACAAAAAAGCATAAACTTTAGAAAATATCTGTTCACTGAATAAAACAGTTTTTTGTAGTAAAGTTACTGTACTCATTGTACGTAAGACTACCGGGAAGTATGAGGAAACCTTAATTCTGTCTCCATGTAGGTATGAAAGGATCCGCACTTAGGATCAGCTGTATTTCTATGCTTTCAAGTGTTTGACTTGGTAAACTGCTCTCCTATTTTAATATAGCAATTAAAGGTACAATAAGCAGCTGCTGAGGGAACAGAGGTTGTTTAGCCTGGAGAAAAGGAGGCTGAGGGAAGACCTTATCACTCTCTAAAACTACCTGAAAGGAGGTTGTAGCAAGGTGTTGGTCTCTTCTCCCAAGTAATAAGCAATATGACAAGAGGAAATAGCCTCAAGTTGCACCAGGGGAGGTTTAGATTGCAATTAGGAACAACTTCTTCACCAAAAGGGTTGTCAAGCATTGGAACAGGCTGCCCAGGGAAGTGGTTGAGTCACCATCCTTGGAGGTATTTAGAAGACGAGTAGATGTGGCACCTAGGGACATGGTTTAGTGGTGGACTTGGCAGTTTCAGGTTTATGGTTGGACTCAATGATCTCAAGGGTCTTTTCCAACCTAAACAATTCTATAATTCTGTGATTCTATAACAAAAAGAGTTTATAAATAGGCCCAACAACATACACAATATAGTTCAGGATAAATTAGCAAAAGGAGTGGTTATCTAATAGCTTTTCCAAAAAATTTAAGAGTCAAGTATAAGAAAAGCATTTTAACAGCTACTGTTGGAGAGTGACACTTAGGAGTGGAATGCTGTATTTGTGGATTTTATTATATTTTAAAATTATTATCCCTTTACATTGTGTTTTATCCACCATTTTAGCAGGGCTTCACACAGGAGCCATGGTCACTTTTTAGCAATCTCTCAATTTTTAGGTTTAAAAGATTCCTATATCCTACAAGCATATTCTCAATATGTGGAAAATAATGGTTTAAACATCTTTTTTTTCTGACAGAACATCTCTCCTATAAAGTATTTATTCAACATGAAGAAATTTTTTTAAAAGCTTAGCACATTTCATAGCAAAAATTCATATCAGGCTCACAGTAGCATCTCCATATCAGAAATTTTTGTTACCTCTGTCATCTCCAGCAGACCCTGGCTAATAATTGCTGGCTCAACTGCCAGCCTTGCAGTCATAAGTTTCCAGACAGGGACAGATGATGGATGAAGACATGCCACTAACATTCAAGTGTTAGGTGACGGATGGTACCAAAGATGAAGCAGCAGTTAACTCAGAGGGAAGCAAGACAGACACATGGTGTGACAAACAGAGGTGATGGTGACCTGTCAAGAGGAGTTAGTAATCTGAATTCACTGCATCCATGTAGTTAAGAATGAGAAACCACCAGAATATCCCAAAAGTGTAGCAATAAGTATATTTAGAGCTTTCTTCCCCCTCTAAGGATTGTTAGCAGCTTTAACGGTTTAACTACAATGCCAGTTATGCATCACACACTGTTAATAAACCAAAGCTAAGCTTCTACATAGTAGTATATAAGATTAATGTATAGAATGTAGCTGGCTTATTCTCTCATAAAAATGTTTATGTATTGTACGACTCTGAAAAACAAAGGACCTCTTAAGCTCAATAATTTGTAAACAACAAAAATTGTACTGATCACTGACATGAAGAATCACTATCAAGAAACACAGTGTAACCTACTCCACAAAAGAAAAGCTTATCTCAGACTTTGAGCTTTCTGTAGTAGGACACTGGTACCAGTTACAGTAAAGAGTCTTATTTGTATGGGATAGTTTTAGTTTTCAGCACTGCTTAGAGTGGATATAATTTACTGAAGTCTTGAATGCCCTCACTTTTAAGTTATTTAACATAGCATCAAACAAACAGCACTGCCTATACTAAGTTTTAGAAAAACAGTTCAAAAAATACTTCACAGTTGCTTTATAATCACTGTTACGATGAAAGTCAGTTTTAAACAGTCCAGAAAATGACAACAATAAAGTGTACTTTCTCTAGTGTCTATTTAACCCCATCACCTTTTGTTGTTTGTAGAACTCCTATTTCTTGTGTAGGTGATTATCATTATAGGAAAAGGGGCTTAAGACCTTGGTCATGCATTAACGTTACAGTAATTACATTCATGTCCTATTTCTAACTTTATCTCTCCTTCTCCTCCTTTACCCTCACAAAAATCTATGAGCTACTTGGTTTTGCTTAAAATCTCGTGGGAACGGAGGAGCGGAGGAACAGAGTAAGAGCTAAACCAGCTTATAACAGTTAATAGTATTAGACAAGCATATTAATTCATGCTAGAACATAAAAATTAAAACATACTGCTGGTTGCACATTTGTTTTACTTACCAGATTTGTAATCTAATTTTCTTTCCTCTTAGCTCTACTGTTTTGATTTTAAAATCAACACCTATAAATGAAATACAGTAAACAGAAAAGGAGGAATAAGAAGCAAAAGTAACGAGTGTGTAATTATATTTTTTGATTATTTTCTTTTTTAATATCAACTTGTAACAGTCTGAACAAGCAGAAGGGTTTGCACTACTATGGGTCACCTCAGGAACACCATGGGGGTTTGACAACCGCTACACAGTCTGTGAGCCATCCAATTTGGCAGCATCACAACAGAAACCTTCCACTTTGTGCAACTCTTCCAGCCGCAGGTAAAACCCAACATAGCAGCAAAACAACAGGCACACTTTGTTTCTCCCTTATTCTCACTGACTGTCAAGGACAAGCCTCCTCTGCTTCCAACTGGCACAGATGCCCTGAGGGCATGGAGCGAAACCAACCTCTCCACAGCAGTTTTGGGTCTGTGAAGTAGGAACAGTGCACATCTGATTTCCAGGCTGGATGCTTAGCATCTGTAAAGCCCTTTAATACAAGTTCTGGAATTGTTTTTGGAGAAGTTTGTCAGCACTGTCACTCTTAATTCCTGCAAATTTATTAACAAACTGCTTCGACTTAGGGAGGTTATTTGACTTTTAAAATTTATTTTATACCTGAATGGTACCTTTATGCATCGAACTCCAGTCACACTTTGAATGCATGATAAATATCGAAGATAGGACCATGAAGACCTTGTTATATACAGAAATATGTTACTTCTATTAAAAAACCATAATAATGCTAGCAATCAACATGTAAGACATACTATGGTCACACAATACCTAAACACAGAAGATTACCACCTCAGCTACAAGAATATTTCAGGGTATAAGTATCCGAGAATATCATAGCATTTGTAGATTATGTTCATTTTAGTATATATTTGTATGAACACTTTTGCTTCAGTTCTTCCTTCTGAACACCACCGCTCCTAACAGTGCTAAATCAAAAAGGTGGAAATAACAAGACAAGAAAACATGGTCCAGACTGGTACACTTAAACACACACAGAAGTGCAGAAGCATACTGTGTTGGAAACACTTGCTATTTGATATACAGCTGTATAGGATAGGGATGAAAGCAAAGAGGAAAAAAATATTGTTATGTTCTCTAACAAAAACTACACATTTTCCTAATGCCTACCCTTGGTAAAAGCCGAGTGTCCTTGCTGATATTGTTAGAGACTGAACTGTAACTTTGACAGAAAGGACTGAACACGGCCCTATGCACACCTTTTCAAAACTCCTGAAAATTCAGGTGGGGGGAGGGGGGAAAAGGTGCATTTTACATCCTGAAAAACAGTTATACATTGTTGATTTGGCAGTTATTCTATGTGCTTTTAAAGACAGTTATGTCTGTAAAGTTGATGGTATGAGACAATAAAATGGACTAAGCTTAAAAAGAAATAGATATACTTTACTTACTGAAATGTAAAGGATACATTCAATTCTATTTTTAGTTTGCAAAGTAAGTTGCCACTGTCCAGCTAGACTAAATAAATGGGAGGATCACTGATCTTCATTCTCCTAAACAAAAATCCCTTCAAACAGTTTGCACAATACATAGTGATAAAAGTATCCGTCATCACCACAACATTTGTAGAATTCTATCAAATCTACTATGCAAAATAAGAATTCTTGTACTTCTTTTCTAGTAACAATAATCTTTTTAAAGAAACACACATCCATTTCTACTGTTACAACCCTTTTCTCCATATAAATGCATTTAAACTACAAAATGCAATTGTGTTAATTGTCACAGCTTTGTCTACAAAAAGACAGCAATTTTACTTACTAAGGAGATAATAAATATTAACTGAAATTGCTCCAAACCTCTCTCTTCCTCAAGGAAGTCTGCATATAATTGCCCACATCTCTCAACCCCAATTTCCAATCCTGCCATTATCTGATACACAACACACTATATGATTTGTCACTCATCTGAGAACTTAGATTAGGAAAAAAACCAAAAAAACAAACATGCTTTTCTCTTGCACAGAAACATAAATAGAAAAAAGTATCTATGATGCTCATACAGGTGGGTATACTTCTCTTAGGTTAACAATTATACTGGTACAGAAATTTGACGTGAGCAGAGAGAATTCAGCTCTGCTGTGCAAAGAAAAAAATCCTGTTGTCACACAAAAAAAGAAGTCTAAATCATCTCTGATGCAAAATTGTGTATTAAGAACCATCACAGGAATTTCATGAAGGTTTCACCAAATCCATCAGCAAAATATTTCTATTTTCACATAAGTGGTTTATAGACCGCCGTCTCACAGAAACCAGGGAACAAAACGGGTTTGTTCTGGTTTTTTAAAAGGAAAAATAAATCATGAACTTTGGAGAGAAAAATCCAGCTGTTCTAATAAAAGTAAATTTTCAGCTCGTGACTTCCTGGGACTAGTAGGCACAACATATGAACGAAAGGAAGTAGAAAAAAGCCTACCTATTAAAGAGATGGCTTCAAAATAAATAATGTCAACAGCAATGTTACTTCATAGGCAGATCTTTCTATTAATCATCATAACATGAAACACTTCCCTTCTGCTGAATTTTGCAAGGAACAATGCAAATGTGTAACGGTTTTGGGAAAGCACCTTCTTCTGCACAACTGTTTGAATCATTTAACACTTAAGTTGGATAGCTTGCCAGAACTAAGCAAAGGTTCTCCACCACTCTTCATAATTAGCAATGCTCTGCAAGCACCAACACAACACCAAAAGCTTAATGTCTGCCAATACTGAAGGAAAAAATCTGGCAATCTTCCTTTTGCACATGAAGAAACAAATTCCTAAGCCTGTCAGGCTCCATTACTGTGTTTTACCATAGACCTGCCAAAGGTCATGCTTTGAGTTCACAGACAAATTAGTAATGTAAATAAACCAACACCACAGTCATTCATTTTTCACTTCAATTTCAAATCCTGAGTTAAGAAAAAAGTTCAATGAAACAAATTATTTTGCTTGATTAACATCAAAGAAAATACCTAAAAGAAAAGTTTTCCTCTCCATACAATTACTCCAGCTATTAAAATCAAGAGGAAAAACTGTTAATATTCTTTGAAAGTCAATCAGGAAACTAACACTTTCCACTGTTACAGATAACAAATACTTATCAGCCACACATGGCACTGAGAGTTAGACAACTGCACATTCTCATTCACAAATTCTAAGCCAGTCTGGTACATTCTTTATATCTGCAGTTGTAGAACAGAAGATTTGGACCAACTGCTGCAAGCTCCCATTCTTCAGCAAAAACTGCTAACAGCTCTTTTAAGCATCTCTATTCAGCAGAGGATAGAAAAAGTATTAAGTCTGCTCTTAGAAAATGGCATGTTTTTTTAAAGAAGTGCTTTGCAATACTTACAGTGCTGACTCAGCAATATTTGAGAAATTCTTTTAAATTGTCGTTTCAACAATCTCTTAATTTACAGTTGCTCTAAGCAAGACATGCCTTTCTCAGTCTTGTTAAACCCAATTCTAAGACCTGATAAGTACAGGCACATTGTCAGAATTTTTTTCGAATTTCATGCTGTTTGTGACAATACTGGGAGTCCCCACAGTTTCTACTCCCTTAAGGCAGATCCCAAACCACAACTAACACCCAAGTTTAAAACTTGTGCGACTGTTCTGCGTTCAAGCTTGCCAGAGGCTACTCCAGATCTGAAGCCACAGAGTTGCACCAACAGTGGTGTGCCAGAAGGTATGCACTGACAGAGAGAACTTGCTAGCCCTGGTGTGGCACTCTGCTAGCTACAGCTACACCAACAACTTCCCCACCATCCCCTGCCAGTTATGGGGGTATCTCCTAAAATGATGTCAACACCAGCTCACACGAACAAGCCACTTAAGCACCTTCTGTCCTTCATCATGCAAATACAACCGAGGTCATGATTTTATATATAGCTCAACAAAATAGAGGGATCAATAATTACTGCTGGCAACTGCACTAAATCTGAACAACACACCTTATAAAAAGAAATTATTTTAAAAGACTCTCTTCAGCTGCTACAACACTGGCAAATTATCGCTGGTTTGCATGTTACCTAGTCTTTATTTTAAATGGTTGCTGGCTAATTTATTGTAAATATATAACCAAATGCGCACACACATCAGTGGAGTCAACGAGTGAATGTGCTTATGATCACACTGAAGCACATCCTCTGCCAGGTCACAGTGATGCAAAGGGAACCCAAAAGGCTTACCACAAACTCCCCTCCCATTAAAAAGTCAGCCTCCACTCCATACAACAGGCTTGTATGGAC
This sequence comes from Mesitornis unicolor, assembly GCF_000695765.1. Taxonomy (NCBI): domain Eukaryota; kingdom Metazoa; phylum Chordata; class Aves; order Mesitornithiformes; family Mesitornithidae; genus Mesitornis; species Mesitornis unicolor. The sequence continues at coordinate 43,117 of NW_010191260.1, forward strand.
CACAGGCAATCAATCCATTCAGCTTTTCTGAAATTATTACACTCACACCATGCGTAAATCCGGACCACCATCTCCCTTTTTATGAATTTAAGGTGCATGTTTTGGATGTCAGGTTTTGACTCCCATTTTTCTCCAGAAAGGCCTTTATCAGGAACCCAAACACCCACCTCATACAGATATAAAAACTAATGAAAAAGGCACAAAAATACAGATCTGTTCTGTTCTAAGTGGTGTTCCCCAGGGCTCAGTGCTGGG
>NW_010191261.1:0-4519 GCF_000695765.1 Mesitornis unicolor
GGTTGCTCCTCCCTCGGGTTGCAGCCGCTCTCCCGCGGCCGGCACAGACCCCCCGGGCCCAAGGGGATCTCCGCCAAGGCCAGGGAGGCGGCTTGCGCGGAGTGCGGGGCCAAACCGCACGTTTCGGGTTGTCTCCGCAGCCCAGTGTCGCCCCCGACGCTCCTGCCCGTGTCACAACGACAGCGATACAATAAAGTTCTCGTCTTTCCGTGAAATAAACAACTGCCCCCGCCCCCACCCCCGCTTACCCAAAGCCCAGCACGGCTGGAAACTCTGCATGTGCTGCCACGCACGAAGACGTGAAAAAAAACCCTAAATTATGCAGCGCCGATGTGGTTACCCGTGCACATTTGGCGAGTCAGAGGAGGAGCTGGGAAGCTGAGCTGTGGGCTCCTGGGAACCGGCGGGGGGATGGAGCGATCCTGCCTCCAGAGCCACCGGGACAACAAAAAATCTCCGGTTAATCTTGTCAAAATAACTTGCAGAAACTTGTTTTCGGGCGGGTGGAGAGGGAGAATCTCTGCTGCTCGGTTTGAGACGTCGGCTTTCATAACAAACATGTTTCTCAGCAAACCACAGGGTAAATAAATGTGAAGAAAAGACCAAACATACTTTGAAAAGGCAAACCAAGTGTATTTTCATCCTCCTGGGGATAATTAGTTTTATACAGCATTTGCCATCCAAATCCAAATAATATGAATGCTGTTACCAGACGGTTTTAGTCTTATATTGGATCCTTACAAAGGACACAATGAGAGCTATAAATATACATTCCTCCTTCATTAATCATACACAGAGTACCCTTATATTTTTTTCATCTCAGCCTGTTGCCCACTAAATTATATTTTTACAATGTGCACACTACCCTTGCTCATTTTATTACTGACTAATTGAATCGTCTCTTTCAGTAGATAAATTATGTAGTAGCAGGGCTCAAGCAGTGGTAATGGTGGCATAACCATACCCCTGGGGCACAGCAAGATGTGAAACGCAGGTACATCCCCCCAGAATGTATGTTTATGTCACAAAATGTTTTAAAAGTAGTTCAAAATCACTTGTTCCAGAAAGAAACAGGCTTTTACGTGCTTCCACTAAGGAACCGAGGACAAATTTTCAGAAAGTTTACCTTAATAACCTCCATGCATGCTTCGAGGGTGTTTTTCACTATATTCCCCTGCAATTATCCCTGACCCAGTGGGATTTGTTTATTTCGAGGCTTTTTGGGGACACGTTTCACAGCGCACCACAATGCAGGTGTTTGTTTTGCTGTGTGCGGAGATGTGCACAACTAATTACCTCTTGACGTGACTGCAAAGTACTGGCTAATACAGGTGTCTGAAGTGTTTCTTACTGTGAAATCGGCTTCATTATTCTATAATTTTGCTCAATGTTTCTGTCAGGAAACAGGGGGATTTTGTCCTCCACTCAAAATATCCCAGAGCATTTTCAGAGGGATGAATAATTACCTCCTCAGAAGGGTGTCTGGGTTTCTCTGTATTACGCTTGCCAAGTAACACCGATATCTGATATGCCAGAAGGATTACCAGCGACGAGCTGTGATTTACACTGAAAAATGGAAGCGCTGATTAAAAGGCAGGCTGGGCAGTATAACTCCTATTAAAGCTCGTTAGCAATTCCCATCATAAAATCCTACCTTCAGCTGCTTTTAATAGCGCCAGACTCACTGCTGCGCTGAAATTTAAGCACCTTAACTTCATACCTCAGGTTGAATTACAAATATTTATTTTTTTATTCCTTCTGTCAGGGATCTTTAAGGCCAAAAACAAGAATGGTTACTTTTGTCAGAGGTGTTCCCTCAAAACCCACCAGCAAAAACCCTACTGAAAACCCCTGCAGTTCCAGTTCCTGGTTTCTCTGGACCAGTCTGAAGGTAGGAAGGGCGAGCGGAGAACCTGTCCTTCCAGTCCTCTTGGAGCAGGAAGCTCCTTGAATAACACGTGGCGGGGATAAGAACTGGATCTGGGATGAGTAAGTTGGCAGGCACAAAGGGTCTGGAGAAAGACACGTTCTCCAGTGGAAGGGAGCTGGGAGTTGGAAGGGAAAACTGGGTCTGCCTGGAGGGAGGGATAAAGCAAAACTCAAACAAGAGTCTGGAAGCCAGCCTGTCGGGAGAAGACTTAAAAACAGACTGGAAATGGGAGAAAATTGCTGGGAGAAGGACCTGGAGCCCAGGATGACTGGGGCAATCAGGACCAGTACATCATCTGGCCAAGGGCTGAAGGAGGATGTGGAGCAAAAGGGACCAGATGGGAGACCTGGGCAAGGAAGGAGGACGTGCAACCCCAAGGCTGGACATGGGATGGAGCCAGGGTAACAGGAAGAGGGAATTTGCTGGGGACAGGAATGTGGAAGACAGAGATGGAGGAGGGCAGGTAGAGCAGAAAGGTGATTTAGGAACGGGAATGGAGACCACCTGAACTTCTGTGTCTCTACTGGCAGCATCTGAAATCCACGGAGAACTGACCGCATCTCCTTCGAGTGCTGGACCACGTGCATACTATTCCATTCCTCATACAGGGGAAGCTTCCACATTGCTGATGGCCTACATCGATGTTAACGCAGGATTAAATTGCTGGGGGTTTTTTAGGTTCTCTCTAAATAGAAGAGAAATACACATTACAACAACTGCAGTTAGGCTGCAGAGTAAAACACTCCCGAGTTACGAAATACCAGAGTAAAGACTGCCGGTGCAGAAGGCTAAGCCTGGCTCAGGCACTGAACCAAGGCCAAGGAACCAAGGTAAGTGCCTAAACAACTTCCACTTAATTGACTATAAGAATCAGATGGAGATGTTTTTATGTGCCTTGCAAGAAACTGTGGGGAAAGCAAGCACAGCACCGTGCCCAAGGTGGGTGACTGCCGCTCCAGGAAGGGCTTCAGCCACGGGACTCCAATGGGACGCAGAGCACAGTGCTGCAAGCGGAGGTGTCGCAGCGATGCACTTGTTGTGCAGCCTGCACTTCCGATGTGCCTGATTTGACATTTTGAAGTCTGATTTGCAGAAGTGAAGAGCACTTGCAGATCTATCTGCAGTAAATGAGAATTTATTCAACTTTTGACTAAATTAGATGCTTTGCCATGTTACATTTTCTGACAAAATCAGGCCGTGAGTACTTCTAATTGGATGTCTGAAATTAAAAGATAGTTTTACTATTCTGTCTCTATGCCTAAGTTCTTCAACTGTAAAATAAGGGTAACACCAGTTCTCGCACCAGTGTTGAGAAAATGAATTGGAGTTTGTGAAGCACTTGGATACCATAGTGATGAATACTGTGGAAAAGCCCAGGAGGAAATGAATAAATCTGTCTTCAGAACAATATTTGAATAGTGTGCAGTAAATAAAGCGTGGGCCACATAGTGAACAGCGAGGAGAAAATAAAATTATTACTTAGTGAGCACAGTCAATTCTGTACAATGAGTGAGGCCAGGAACCTGTCGAAAGAACAGCGTGTGAACTAATTACAATTAAATAGTGTATGATAATGCAAATGCACAAAAGGGACAAATCACAGTTGCACAGGCCACCTCAATGACGGCATTTCTAAACTTTCAAACTCTTGAATTTAAAATAAAACCATATTTAGGCTACAAGCATGTAATATAGGCATACAAATGATTCTCTCACTCTTTAATAGTTGGAGACAACACATTTACCTCACCTACTTCAGCCACTGCTATAGGGTTGAGTGGAAAAACTGTTTTTCTCCTCTTGAAGATATCCCAGCCTTACAGTCAAGATTTAATGCTGTCATTCACACATTGGCATTGAACAGTTTTAAATTAAAAATTTACCTTTTAAATTAAAAATTTACCTTCTTTGAGAGTCTCTGCATGATCATCGAAGGGAAACCGTATTTTCCAGAGAAGGGTCCAGGGGGAGGACCTTAATTTCAGTGATTAAAATTTTGTCTTTTTCCTTGAGGTGCTTCATCTTTCAAACCAGCCTGCTGGTTTTTGGTGCAGAAGCAAGGTTAGGGAACAATAACTGCGCTGATCTTTTGCGACTCCTCAGTCCCGACACAAGCACTAAGCCTTTCTGACTCCTGCTGAGATGCGGAGCTGCTTTAGAGCCACTGAAAATTGCACTGGGTTATCTGTGGCCCACAAGAAGGGCAATGCGATTAGGATTCTCCTGTTCAGTGACACTCTGGTTGTGCCCATTTTTCTGATCAGGATTTCTCTACTGCTTAGCAGGATGCGAGGTGACACTGAGTCGTTATGCCACTTTATTGTTATTCAGAGAATTTCCTTTTACTGGGCATCCTCTAGCAGCTGGTTAAGGCAACTTTGGGATAAGAAGTGGCTGCAGCACAAATATAAACCTGGCTCATTAAGTGTAAGACTTCCAGCTATGAGATACCTTCAGTTTCATCTGCTATGCTGCCCTCCTTGAGTACGAGGCATTGGCCACATCCACAGATGACTTCTGGCAATGCCGACCTGTCTGATTATTCCCACATACGTCTCCAGACAGTCACAAGTGGTGTTCCCCAGGGCT
>NW_010191262.1:0-4738 GCF_000695765.1 Mesitornis unicolor
AATACTATGGTTAATAGGTGGAAATTAATGCATGGAGTAAATATTGGTAATTTCTTCATTTTTCATCTGATATATAGTATTTATGTTTACACTTTGGATTTGCTTGGCTTTGATGGATATACATGCTTCAGAAGGCTTATAGGTAAAAAGGCAGTCTCATGTTTCAAACAAAACTGTGTCAGTTTGGCAACTGTCCTTCTGTTTTTAATAGAAACTTTTCATCCAGATGATAAAAGGCAGTTCTAAGAGAAATTTATCCACTTCTATGCTTACATTTTCTCCTTGTGTTCTCCCACTCATCTCCATGCACAGTGACTCTGCTTTGCGGCATTTTTAGTACAGTGGGATGTTATGAGGCAACATTATGTTTTTACCTCAGTTTATGATTTGTATCATGCCACAGAATGTTGAGGCATACCTTTTTTGTGTGTAAATTTTGCTGTTTTAATTTCTGTATTTAATAGAATAAGAATTTATAAACTGTTTTACTTGCTACATTTTGCAGTGTTGTGGGCTTGTTTGAATTTTCAGTTTCAAGTGGTGATCAGCTTTCATAGTTTTAAACTGTGAAGAAAAAGGAATTTATTGATATTTAATTTATTAATTTGAAAATCTCACTAGCAATAATCAAGTCTGCAAAGGAAAAAACCTAAGATTTTTTCTAAAATTAAACTTTGAGTGTGTGATGTCTTTGAGTTCACTGAAATTGTGATGGTAGCCTCATTTTCTAAGATTTATTGTTTCATACCTTGACACAAGTTTGAATAATTATGTAAGTCATGAAAGAATATAAAGTTTTGTAGCTACATTCTGATTCTCAACAGGCAGTTTACCACACTTCCAAATCTCTGTAAATTCATTCCAGCGTGATCTTTATCACATTTTGTTGATTTGTTATTTTGGCTCCTGCTTGCTTCCAGTAAAATCAGCATTTCCCTTTTTATTATCTTAAATTTTGCTACAACTTTTCAGGTTGTAGAAGGTGTAAATACCTCATCTAGTTAAAGAGAGTATTTTATATAAAGCAAGAAGGAATATAGTAACATGCACGAGACTGAAATGCTCACCAAAGTATTTCATATTGTTAACAGCTGTCAGTAGGAGAACAAGTCAAGGCAAAGTCATTAACTTTCCATTCTGTAGCAAGCATTTTATGCTCCTTCCATATATGCCATAGAAACTTTCCAGAGTATCAAAAGGGAGTATCACAGAAATGAGTGAGCTCTCTGCTCCTATGCACTCTGCTTAGTTCCTGTGGACCAAGCTTTGGAAATACTCTCTAGTATTCATCAAGTGTTCAACCATAACACAACAGCAGCAGGACAGCATGGAAGATTTTTATATCTTTGCTGTTTCCGTGTCTTGGGAATGATTGACCTCACTCATATTTTTTTCTATAGCATCTGCTGATAGTGCAGACAGGTGCAGACAAAGGAATTATTTCCAGGATTACTTTCCACAAGGAAGTTTATAAATTAGAGATAGAATCATTATCAATCACCAAGCTAAGTAATTCAGCCTCTCTAATAATGCACATATTGGAAAGATATACAATAAGACAAATGATGAAAGTCTTAACTGTGTCAAGGTTAGCTATTTGATTGATACATGGTATGATTTCCAAATTTTATCCTTGTGAACATAAGTTTTGTACAAGACTGAAAAATACCAAGGGCACAGCTTTAATTGATACTAGAACTCCTGAGGTCTGGTTTAGGTAGCATTAAATACCAGGGAAAATTTTTTAGAACCCCACAGAGGCTCTCCAGCTAAAAACTTGATAATATTTGCCTTAAGAAGAAACCAAACATATTCATCTATCACTTGAGTCACAGAACACAGCAAATGTTCCTGCCCTTCCTAAGAGCATGTAAACCTCCCTGGGATGTTGAATCAAAGCCAACAACAAGCAAAATGAGCAATCAATAATCAATTGCATCCATAAAGGACAACAACATGTACGCAGTGGCTACATTAGCTCCTTCTTGTCTTGTAGCAACCATTTTGACCTAGCCACAGACCTATGTGAAGGTACGTACTGTGCTCACTGCAGCTAAAGCGTCTGAGGGCATTTTGCTTGGTGCTGTGCATTTGTTTGTTTAGGCAGAAGCTCTTGTGTTGGCTTAAAGCAGTGTGTGCTCTTTAATCACTATAATGTGCACAAAATATATTACATATGTGGTGGTCATGTGCACTGATAAATTGTATTTACCAGGCACCTTTGTGTGCCTCACCTGCAGTTCATCCCATCAATCTATCTCCCCCAGTATTTATTCTAACATTCCAAACCTCTGAGCAGCTTCAACAGCTGGGACTTTTTTTTCTTTTTTCTTTTCTTTTCCCCCAAAATCTGTCAAAGACATATTTCCTTCTTTTGCCTCAACAGGGGAATTTTTTCCTACCAAATTAATACTGGACAAAAGACAAAATGGTGATATTTTGCCCTGAACCGAATTGTGTTGTCTGCTGTATCTCATCAAAGTGCAAAGCTTTAACAAGAGGGTTTTGCAACATACCTTGGGGAAGAGGAGATTGCTAGGGTTTTTAGGAAGCACCTAATTCATTATTCGTATCATTGCCATTTGTTTTGTGACTATTTAAAATGAGGGTCACTTGAAGGTAATACTACCAAGCATTCTTTCCACCCACTGGAATTTATGCATATTAGTTATTTGCTTTAATCTTTGCTATTATATTTATTCCTAGTTTTATATATCTATCTACTAAACCTTTTCCCATTACTTTCTTAAATGCTTTAAAAAATATATAATCCTGTGTTTATTTCTCATAGCTTCTGGTATATTACAGTGATCTTTGGCCACATGTCTGGGTATGTATGAGAACTGCGATATGGCTTCTTGTACAGCAAGAAAATTGCCTCTGTTGATGGTATAAACATCAAGCTGACTAACAAAGGCAGCTTTTTACCACTCCTGTGACAATGAAATAGAAGTAGACATTGGACAACAACAGAGTATGTTCACTCAGAAACATGAAAAATGTTATCAAACTTCTTCCACTAAAGCTTCTTCCACCATACAGTTACAGCAATGAAATAATTAATAATGCTGACATCTAAGGAAGTGTTAACACAATTGATGGTAGAAAACAAATATAAATTCTCCTGTTTTTTCATTTGACAAGAAAGAGGAGGAGTAGAGTGATTAAAGACTTGCATGAGTTATGAACTGGACTCACAGTGTGAATATGGGCATTACGCCCAAAGCTCCAAGTTGTGCTCCGCAGATGTGCTGGATGTGTGGGAAACAATCCCGCCAGTTTGTCTTGGTAAGTTGCCTGATGAGCAATTGCTGTTTCCCAAGAAAGTACTTTGAAACAGACAAGCCTTTAATCATCAGGTGTTGCTGATTTGATAGGATGAAATGAAAAAAAAGTAAGTAACCTAAGTATTCGTGCATGGGGATTTCACTATATGGGTAGGTTGAATTTGCCTTTGCACTGAAGAGGATTTTGCCTGATTTTACAGAAAATGGAAAGCAGCAGTGGTCAGAAAAAATGGCACACTGCTCAAAATCTTAATAGAAGAATGTGAAAGCTGAATGAGAATAAGGAATTTGGACATCAGACAGACTGGGTAAATAGAGAAAACCAGCAACTTCAGCTTTAGCAGCAGTGGTACTCTGATATCTGCACAGAGTACAAATCTTGAATATAAATCTAGTACAAACTAAGCAGTTAATTCAGACTAATGATGTCAGTGGGGTTTAATGTAAAATCCTCCTGAAAAAAGACATTCCAGATGAAGTTCAAGATAGATAATGTTTTTGCTTAGTGACTTTGTTCTGCCAAATAATTTGTCTTTTTTTTCTTTAGGTAGGATCATGAGTTCCCTCACTTTCCAGTTTCTTCAAGGAGGAAGTAAGGATGGAGTGTTGTAAGCCTACGTATTTGAGAGGAGGAAGATGCTAGAAAAGACATTTTAAGTGCTCATGGCTTCTCAAAAAGACGTGGAAATATTGTAGCAATTTCCCACTACTCTTCATTGCCAAATAGTGAATGTGGAGGCAGAATCAGTCAGGAGTGGAAGAACTACCATGGTGAGGAGAAGAAGTTGAGCAGATGAGCAAGAGGAAAAACAACAGGAAGGTGAATAAAGCATAAGCGCATAAGGGGAGCGATGAACAAAACTCTGTTCAGCAGTCAGATTGTGTATTGTCAGTATTGTCAGCAGGATTTCCTTGAGGACCAGCATAACTCAGCAGTGGTTAAGTGCCAGAATGTGCATCTTGGTAATTTTACTACTGATGCTACAGATTGAGGGATAGTAAGGAGCATTCATTTTAGCACCAGCACAAATTTCAGTTAGAGAAATCACGTATCTTTTCAAGGCAGAAGTTTATTCAAAGTTTCTTATCTACTGCACATCTGTAGTACTACTGTTTGCATTTTCTTAACATAGGCAGAAAGGCACGTTGATGTTGACAAAACTGAAAACAAGCAAAAAGTTAACAGGTTTTGTGCTTTGTCTTACCAGAAGGGGAAAAATTGAAGGACGTTATTCACTCATGGTGGGTGAAAGGCAGGCATCATCACCTGGCCACCACCACCAAAGGGTCCCTGGCAGAGTCAGCGCAACACTCATCGAGGGGGGCGGGGGTATAATGTCCCCGACATTTTGATGTCCCTGCATAACTGTTACCTCAGCTGTACACACGGGATCAAAGTGGGCTTTACCCATCTCGCTGCGTTTCACCTCGTACGTGTTTGGATGCGCAGG
>NW_010191263.1:0-378 GCF_000695765.1 Mesitornis unicolor
CCCGTCGCTCCCTGCTCCGGCGGTGACGGCTCAGGCAGCTCGGGAAACGACGGTGGCCGGGCCTCCCTCTGCGCTGCGGGGGCTTGTGGCGATACCCCTACGAGTCAGTAGAGGAACCACCCGTGAGTGACGAGTCTTTCTCCCAGCTGCGTGGGTCTGTACCCCGCAGGGAGAACCCAAGCTTGAAAGAAGCTGCCCGCCTCGGGAGCCGGCAGAGGGGCTGAAGACCGAGCCGCCTTCCCCAGGCGCTCTAGTAGCCTGGATTCGCGGCTCGGTCTCCCTCACCCGCTGCGCTCTCCCGGAGTCTCGAACAGGTGGCGCTTCTTCAGCCTGCCCTTGGCTCCGGGGCGGGCAAGGGCGCTGTCCCGACGGGGGGCG
>NW_010191263.1:409-15889 GCF_000695765.1 Mesitornis unicolor
GTGCCGCCAGCAAAAAATCCTAAACGCACTCGCTTGGGAAGTTTCTAAAAGCATGAAAATCTATTATTGTAGAGCTGTAATCTAGATTTCATAGTGCTCTTCTTGTGAGGTCAACAGTTGATCACTTGGTGGTTTTTTTCCTTTTGTCAGGAAAACAACATGTGTAGGGGTAGCTGCTGCTGCCGCTGTCATTGCGGAGATGTTCTCATACTTAAAGTGTACTGTTTGATTTAACTAAAATCTTGAAAGTAACCTAACATAGAACACACATAGCATGTAAGAGTTTCACTGACTTCTTTCAAAGGCTACATTAGAAACATCTTTTGTGTGGATAAAGTTCCACTGAACTTTAGTGGTATAAACATTTCTGAAGAAATAAATGTATAAATCATGCTGTGAAATAGCTATATTAGCTTTAAAATTGTGTGTGCCTAAGGCTATGTATGGCCTATATAAACAGTGTTAATGAACTATGTTCAGATGTATGTAACTTAGATCTGCATCTTTTGGACAGAGATGATTTTGTTTAGAATACTTCAAAACCAAAAGAAGTGAAGAATCCTGAAGTGTTCTTGCTTCTGAGAACGTACACGAGTCTCAGAAGGTGCTTATGGATTTTAGAAAACTAACTTGCTACTCATTAAGTTTGTAACTTCTATTTTAATTTTTTTTTGCAGCCCTTACAATCTTAAGCAGTATCTTTTACATGTCTTTTGCATTCTGTAGTTCTTTTCTCGTGGTAAGAATAGACTGGCCATACCTTTTAGTCTAGTCAGTAGCTGTCACAGTTCTGAGAAAATGTCTGGAGTTTTATGGTGTAATATGCACTTCTTAAAACATTTACATGATATCTGTGATGCTTCAAAGTGTCTATACAAAGAGACCACAGAATTGAAGACCTCTCTAGATAAAAGATCTCCCTGTGTAACACTTGAATGCAGTGGTACGTGATAGCATTTTTATTAGTTTTTTAGTTTGTCAATCTAGTATTTTTCAGTGAAAAATTAGTTTGCTTCTAAATTAAATTATTTGTATTCTTTACTGTGTCCATTCCTGCATAATAATTTACACTCTTCTATTGAGAGGTTTGTGAAAAATGTTTTCAGTGTCTTGTGGGAACAACTAGAAGAGAATCTGATAATGATTTCTTTCTCTCTTTGCTTTTGCTTCAAAAACAGGGATGTTGTGGAAACAGAAGAGCATTATAAGAGCAGATGGCGGTCCATCTGGATTATGTATCTTACTATGTTCCTCAGCAGTGTAGGTGAGTAGACACGTGTGGTTTTAAATGTTATTTGCTTAATGAATACATTTTGGTTTGAAAATTATAGGGTTTTCTAGAGTTCAACTACACAGGTCCTGTAATACTACTTAAACCTTTTCTAACCTTAAAAAGGTGCATTTTCTGACTCTTCAAAAAAAGAACATATGACTAGCAAATCAAACAGGAAGTTGCATTTAATAAGATAAGTTAAATAATACTCTGTTTTGAGACTAAATTGCTGTTACTTAAAGATTTGTTTTATGGCTTTGTAATAGTTCAGGGTAAAAGGTAGGGGCAGAATGAGGTTATTGCTCCGAACCAAGCATAACAAAGGTCGCACTTTTATCATGCAAAGTGAAACTTCTAGGGAATGAAAACAGAAATAATGCTGAGTTCTTAAGAGGTAAGATCTTTGTGGGAATGTGTTATTTATTTCAAATGTATGTAAGAGGTTGTGTTCTCGTACAGAATTTTGCATTTGTGCTGCAGAACAAATTACTGTTTCATTCCTAAATAACTGCCCCTGGAAAGAAGAATGCTGTTGATTTTTAATTTCTGGTGATTTTTCTATAGGCCTAAATGATCTCAAATATCATAGGATAATTCAGTGATTTTTTTTAATTTGCTGAATTAAAATTTCTTTGCTAAATGAATACAAATATGTCAGTATATCAAGGAACTCTTTTTATTCTGGGAACCTTGTTGTCCTTCCACTGAGAGGAAAACACCCATGCATTTTGCTTGGTGCATCAGTATTCTTTTCATAAGCATTTTTTTGTTTAATGTGTACACTCCTATAAAATGTCCCTTTAAAAATAATTCTGCCTGTTTGGAGGAATGATCACTCCTTAAACAAGCACATAATACATTATTTTTTTATGTGACAGACTGATGTGCAGTTTTAGACCATAATACACCTAGGGGCAGAAGAATGAACCTGTAATAACTGTTTCAGTAAAACAAATTACTGATAAACATGACAAATAAAGTAATTTCAGTTGTGTTTTTACTGCATTGCAGGTTTCTCAATTGTAATTATGTCTGTGTGGCCATATCTCCAAAAGGTTTGTAAATATGTGTCATATTTTAAAGTGATAAGAACACAGAACTCCTGCTCAGAAAGTATGAAGCACAAAACTTGGCATTTTATTTGGGAAGAGAAACAGTAAGGGGAAGTGTGTGGTTATATGAAAGTTCTATTTTTGCCATCCACTTATCTTTCATTATTTCATGTAAAATCTGTCAGGTGAATTACCGAATTTATAAAGGTACATCATAATCCAGAGATGTACTATTTCACTGTTTTCTTGGACAATGAATCAATAAATCCTGAATGCACTTTTAGTGTTAAAACATAACATACAAGGTGTGCTTGCATTTTGGGGAAAAAAATGACAGCAAACAGAAGCAAACCAAAACCAAAACCAAAACCTGAAGTTAGAAGTTGTTCTGTTAATGTTAGGTTGTTGTACATAGAGCTTCTTGATAATCTTAATAGGGATGTGCATGTGTTCCTGGATAGTGCTTTTAGTTTGGATTTTTTAGTTTGGGTTTTGTTTGTTTTATTTATTGCAGTCTTGTTAAAAGTGGCATAAAGTTCTCTAAAACTTTGATTTCATTTGTGCTAGGATTTTACTGCCTTTGGAATTCTAGAAGGCAGGTCCAGATGCTAATTTTGGAAGAACATATCCTGGGCAGGGTCCTAGAGATATTGTTTAAAATTGAGACTGGTGCTGAATTATTGGAGAAGAAGAGAAAATGCATTATCAGCATTGCAAATTGGGACAGATTCAGGCATCTGCAAGTGATTCCTTGCTCCTGGCCTGTACACTGTCTGCAGTACTGCTTAAGTTAGGTCTATAACGTATAACTTCAGCAGTTCTGAGTTTACTGCAAACGAGCCACTTCCAGTCTCAGAAGCAAAGCACTTTTTATTGGTTTGGTGCATTGCTGGAGGCAGTTAGCCAAGTTTTATTGCCCCAGACAAAGTACTGAGACCTGGAGTGGTGTATTTATATAACACTGCACAATGCCATGCAGACACACTAACGTGTTTAGCAATAGCTTAGGTTTGACACTGGATTGCATAGTGCCATATACCCTCAGAATTGCAGTGCAGAGGCTTAGGCATTTCAGGTACTGATTCTAAAATGGTTTTGTTGATGTTGTAAAATACTAGAATACCCATGGAAGTGATTAATTTGTTTCTGCAGATTGATCCGACAGCAGATGCAAGTTTCTTGGGCTGGATTATAGCTTCATATAGCATTGGCCAAATGGTCGCCTCCCCCCTGTTTGGCTTATGGTCCAATTACAGGCCAAGGAGAGAACCTCTTGTTGTTTCAACTGCTATTTCAGTAGCTGCTAATTGTCTTTATGCCTACGTCCACGTACCTCATTCACACAACAAATACTACATGCTGACTGCTCGTGCTCTTGTGGGATTTGGAGCAGGTAACCCCAGCAGAATTTGTTTCTGAAAATTACTAAATTCTGTGTCTTATGTAAGATAGTTAACCTGATATTTTAGTACCAGATTTACCATTATGCCACTGAAAACTTGTTGCTTAACGAAGTGTAGAGTCAACCAGTACTAGTTTATAATAAAGTTATGTGATTGCGCAGTTGTGTATGAATACTAGAGGAAGTGCTGGGTTTTGTTTTCTTTCAAAGTAAGAAAGAAAACACCCTAAAATAAATGTAACTGGATAATTTAAGCATGTAACTTAGTATTTACATGAACACTTTCTTAGTTTTGTTTTGTTTTTTTAAGGAAACGTGGCTGTAGTTAGATCGTATATTGCAGGCGCCACTTCTCTTACAGAAAGAACAAGTGCCATGGCCAATACCAGTGCCTGCCAAGCAGTCGGCTTCATATTAGGACCAGGTAAAGCGTATCTTCTTTCCTCTCTTCTCTAATACATGTTAGGCTAAAACTGGGCCTTGTGGTAAGAATCCTCAGCAGCTGTATGTTGGGGATTTTAAGACATATTTTGTCAGTGGCATTAAAATGGGATAAATGGGATCCACTCATACATACTTATGTATGCAAATATAAATGAAATATTCTAGTCCAAAGAAATTCTAATTGTTTGTAGAAAATAATATCGAACAGATCTTTCTGATTTTGTAGTGACGATCACAAAATCTTCATATTGGCCAGAAAAAAATAATTTCCTAAGCAGTAAGATCTTACAATCTTTTGCTCTGAATCAATTTAAACGTTAATTAAAAAAAGCCCAACAACAACAAACAACAAAACATAAAAACCAACCACCAAACCTCCCAAACCCCCAAACTTTTTCTCTAGCTTGCCCTTAGCAGGAGGGATACTCCAGTCCCAAGATGAATGTTTTCCATGTAGAAGGAAGAGTTAAAAGACTAAATCAGCTGGCTGCACCTGGCCAAGAAAATTAACCACTGGTATACTCAGAATTTGGTTTCAGTTGTTTAAGTGTCATGCTATTACTTCTACAGTATATTTATATCTAAACAAATAGGTTTTTTAGCTAATTGAGATCCCACTGATATCCATCACTTTATTTAGAGCAAGATTCTCAAAATGTAGAAGGTTTGACAGGTATATCTCCTAAATGATTCTTAAGGTTTTCTTAAGACCTCTGTGTTTTTTAGTTTTTCAGACATGTTTTACACTTATTGGAGAAGAAGGAATAACATGGAAATTAATTCATCTTCAGCTGAATATGTATACGACACCAGTTTTATTTGGATCTCTCCTAGGAATTATTAATATTATTCTCATCTTTGCCATATTCAGGTAATCAAGTCAAAAAAGAGAAATAGTCCACCTTGTTTTAGTGGATGGCTTGTAACTAATAATATGCTGCTCAGAAAGAGGAGTTAGAAGCCTGAAATCTGGAGCGCTAACACTAACCTGTTAGTTACTTTTCAGGGTTTCTACCTTCTTTAATACAGATCTTTTTCATTATGCTAATAAATTAATCATTGTGATTTAATGGTTAGACTGTAAACTGATGAAAAAAGTTAGAGCTGTTAGATTATTAGTTTAGTCTTGATATGTTTTTTATGTTAATGGATTCTGCCCATGTTTTTTTTCTGAAGAGAGGAAAAGTTGGCTTGTTGGTAGGGTTCTTGCTGTCTGTGTCTTTCTTCCAAGACTCCTGAGGGGGAAATTTTATGCATTATCCCACCAGTGGCAGTGAGGGGAGGGGAGAGAGAGATCCACACAGATCTGTAATACTCACCCACTAGAATATTTTGTTTCTTGAATATGGTGGTTTTCACAGCAGTTAAATGTAGACTACACAGATGATGCTTAAAGGAGCTGGGAATAACTAGAAAGTAAGATTATGCCACTTAGAAATATTAAAATAGAAACTTAATAGTAGATCAAATAAATATGTGTATTAAGGAAAACAGTTTTACATTTCTAGAGAGCATCGAGTGGATGACATGGGACGGCAATTCAAAAGTGTCAATTTTGAAGGAGAAGGTATCTATGGTTTTCTTGAAAACTTATTCTGTGGTGATAATTTTAAAGTACTTTCTTAATACATACAAGCATTTATATGTATTCTAAAGTCTGATGGATTGGGTACTCGAAGTGGAAAATAGGCTATGTCTCTTTCTAACTGCTCCAGAAATTGCTTCCCGTCTGTGTTTTGTCTGTATGTGTCCATAGTGCTGTCTGGTAGCAAAGAAGAAAAAAAATTGAATTGTATGAATTCTTCCACATTTTCACCCTGGAACTGTCTCTTCCAAGAGACAGGATTAAGCGAATATGGACATCAAAAAAATCTCCTTTAACTTCTACTCTGCAGTCATACTTCTGGTCTGTACTGTATCATGCTGAGTAATACTGTTATTGCATACCAGCCTTCCCATAGAGTATCTTATTATAAGCTATATGTTGCATAAATAACTTTGTTTGCTGAGACTAATGTACAGTAATTGCCACATACAGTGCAACAGGTTATCTTTAATATATACTGTTTTTAGACATAGTTCATTTTTTTAATGTTCTGAGTATCCCTTTCACTTGAAGAATAAAAAGTATATGGAATATGATCTGAAAACTATTTTAAAAATCTATGGAAGTCGTTTCAGTGTTGTATTAGTTTTGTGTTTAAAAAGGGAGCTGTGTCTGCACAGCACATATGGGTGTTTTCCGTATGAAAATGCTATGCCCAGGTTAGAGGAACGAAGGCTCTGTGGTAATGCAGAGAATTCTACTTCTGAAAGTTGTGTACTTTTGACCTTGCAAGAGGAACAGAAAGTGATGTGGTTTCCATTGTAAAGACATTAAAAGAAGTGTGCTTATTTTGCTGTCACTCGGGACTTCTCAGTCCTTGCATTACAGTGGGACAACAGATGGTATAACCAATCGGGAAATAATTTTCCCTCATTGTCAGAGGAATTGTAGTTTCAACAATCCAATTTTGATTTAAAAATATTGTACTTACATTGTCAAAATATAACTGTCTAGCCACCCACCAAAATGCTTGTTAAATACTTAAAGAAATCAGTACTGTTTGTAATTTGTGGTGATGTAAAAAAAAGTTCAGTGTGCAGTTTAGATTATTCTTTTGTTTTGGTGCAGAAAGTGATGTTCTGGATCAGGACGCAGAAGGAAACATTGACCATGTTGCTGTGGTAGCAATCAATGTTCTTTTCTTTGTCATCTTGTTTGTGTTTGCTGTCTTTGAAACGTAAGTTTGCCTATTTTCTTTTAAAGTTCTTAGATTTGTAATGTAGTTAGGCTGTGTGTGCATGTAAAGGCTTTTCTGTGACACTAATTTTTTAAACTGTACTCTTAATAAAGAGAAGTCCAAAACCATATGCAACTAAATTGATCTCTAATGATATAGAGTAATGAATTAATGATCAGTAATAACAAACAATACAGAGTATACATCTTGCGGTATATGAAACATTAATGTAAACGCTTTTGAATGGATCCAAACCCATATCCTCGACTTTTTAAGTGTTTTAAAAAAAACCCTAGCAGCTTAACTTGGGCTAGTAAATTCTTCGGATAAAACTGTCTTCAGTTGAGTACCTTGTTCTATACTTTCTGATTTAATTTTGTGTCATTTCTTTGTATGACTCTGATTAGCTCCAAAAGCTCCACTGAAGCTCTTATTTCAGTAATCACTAAGTAAAAATATTTTATATAGTTAATGCAATTGTATTCCTTATTACACTATTTTACGTGACTTTTTTTTTTACCTAAAGAGGTATGTTAGTCACTCTCAAATTTTCTGTAAGAAAATAAGTAAAATATAACATCATTACCTCAGACTGAAGTATACTTCTTTTTTTTTTAAATTTATTAGCTACTCTGAGGGTATAAGATTTTATTTTTTAAGAGTTTTGAACTCTAAAGTAGCTAAAATTTCTTTTAACAGTACGTCTCTCCCTTAATTGTATTAATTTTAGAAAGTTGAGTTCCTAGAGATTGGTTGGTTACGAAAACTGAAACAGCATCCAATATTTATTATTTTTATACTCACAGGGCCTGTTATTATTATTGCTTTGCTTTATCTCTATCATCTTTTCATGAACTATCTGAAATAGATTAATGATGCCTCGGAGCATGACTGGTGTAATGCATTTGGGAATTTTGTCTAGTAGATTTAGTTTTAATAAATGATGCACGACAGATTTAGTTTATAACTAGCATGTGTTTTCCAATATGCCTATCAGGAGGAAAGGCTTCTGTACCACTGTGTGTGATGTTTGGGACAATATGTGTGTGGAAATGGCTGTAAAGTGGCAGCTTTTTTTTAAATTAATGTAATTTTGTTGTCAATTTAGTATAGCTACTCCATTGACGATGGATATGTACTCCTGGACCAGGAAAGAAGCCGTTTTTTATAATGGAATAATTCTGAGTGTGATTGGCATTGAATCGGTTATTGTTTTCATGGTGGTTAAAACACTATCTAAAAAGTAAGTTTTTTGAGTTTATCAGAACTTTGTTGTTTATGTTACCTAAGTATGAAAAGCTTTATGGCAAGACCAAATCTGCATTGCTTAAATATCTTACTTGTTAATTAATTTGGGTTATATTATGACAGCAAAGTGCTTCCAATTTTAACACAGATGTGATGCTGTGTTCCTTACTCTGTTAACATAACTTCCTTTCTTGTCTGTGTGTTATCCTTGAATCACAAGAGAGACAGGTTTTAAGTTACTAGGGTTTTGCAATTGTTGTTGCAGATGTTTTGATATGGCATCTTTTTCACAAACTAATGGGCTATGTTGTTAGCATCTTCATAAATTTTACTGTAATTAAATGGTATATTCAACTGTAATGTCATTGTTTGATAGGACTGGGGAGCGTGCCATACTCCATGGAGGCTTGCTGATTGTCTTGGTTGGATTCTTTATCTTACTGCCCTGGGGGAAAAAACTACCAAATATCCAGTGGCAAGGTATAATTCAGGTCATACTCAATCATAAAGTTTTATGGCAGGCTTTTTATTGTATTTTTTTCTTAATAGTATGCATAACTTGTTTTTACAGAAATAAAGAATAACTCCATTCCCAGAACAATTTCCACTGAAATGCTAATGCCTTTTTGGAGTTTGGAAGCAATGCAGCTTCCATCCAACCACACAGCAGAACCCTTAGGCTGTCCTGTCACACAGTCCTGGTGCCTGAGTACTCCCATGATCTACCTGGCCCAGTACATCAGCTCTGACGTACTCATAGGATTGGGCTATCCAGTTTGTAATGTTATGTCCTACACTTTATACTCAAAAATTCTAGGACCAAAGCCTCAGGTAAGCATGATGATCACACGGTTTACTTCAGTTGCTCTCCCTTGCACCCTATTTATTAGAATAAGGGATCTAGCTAAATTTTGTCAGTAGTGAAATTGTGGTATGTTCCAACCACGGCAGAAGTTTCAGGAACTTAATCTTTTTAAATCCAAGGCAAGACCCTAGAGGAGTTAGAAAGCAAGGATTGTACTGCAGTTCATGCCAAATCTTGCCGCGTGGAAATTTCAGAACAACCAAGCCCAAAGCTTGTGGCTTTCACAACTGTTCTGGAAGAGTAGTTTTTGTAACAGGCAATTCTGTATTTGGTATATCAGTATGAAAGAATGTTCCTCTTACCAAGTACATTATATCAAGACTACAAATGCTATGATACCTCCAGTTATTAATATTTTTACAGTGGTGAAACACATATCAAACTGGTGTTACTGCTCAAGAAAAGAATTTCTTCTGTTTTCACCATTAATCTTATTTTTTTCTGTGTTGTATTTTGCTGTAAGAGACTAAAAGCTTTGAGCCAGAATGCCCTTTTATTAGAAAGCTATAGTGTGTGTAGTTCAGCGAAGCCTTTGAACTAATGTTTAGAGAAACTGAGCAGTACTCTTGGAAACTTAAGTTCTCAGTATCGTAATGAGTTAAGAAAGATAAGCAATTACTTAAACACTTCTAAATTTTCTCATTAGGATAATTGGTGGGAATTATTGGCTAAACAGATAATACCTGTATCATTAACATAAGCTTTTGATCTTCTGTAGGGTGTCTACATGGGATGGTTAACTGCCTCTGGAAGTGGAGCACGAATACTTGGGCCTGTTTTTGTGAGCCAAATATACACTCTCCTGGGACCACGCTGGGCATTTAGCTTAATCTGTGGAGTAGTTGTAGCCTCTCTCTTACTCTTGGAGATAGTATACAAGAGACTTATTGCATTTTCTGTCAGATACGGAAGGATGCAAGAAGAGAATTGTTAAATCGGTATTTTTAAAAAAGTGAACCCAACCAGAATAATACTTAGCTTCTTACTACTTTTTTTAATGAGGAGTACCTAATCCCTGACCTTGTTGGCTGTACGCTAAGAACTGTAGACTTGTACTTACACGGTGACAGAACACATTATTTGGTCATATCCTAATGTACATTTGTACCTGCTGCAGTAGAGCTTTTGTGTTCTGCTTTCCTAGCAGCAGAGGGGGAGATGTGAACAAGTTAGATCAATACAATGGCACATTTGAAGTGTGTACCGTTTAAATGATGCACCTGTGTACAGAATTCAGCTGTAAAGGTCACAGGTTAAGTGCATCTTTTCTAGAAAGAAGTGAAAGAAATATTATCTTGATTCTGTGAATCAGGATTAGTACCTCTTTTGTAACTACAAGATTAGTTGAGCTGCATGCACTTTGTATGGAAACATCAGTACTGAAGTGAACCTTCTGATGTTCAGTTTGCTAGCTTGTAAGCACTGGTTAATACAGTATGTCTCACTTTGGAGACTGTTACATATCAGTAACAAATCTTCAGGGTTTCAAATGAAATGAGACAAGTGTGCAGGAAGGTAGGTGCCTGCTCCACAAGCAGTTTATTTGGGATTTGCATATTTAAGTTGGTTAAGAACCATTGAAAATCACAGCCTCCGTGGTTGTTACTTGAATGACAGTGAATCACGTGTGCATTTTTTCTACTGTTTTTCTGAACGCGTTTTCTTAGCAAGAAGGATAACGTGCACTGAGTTGAGTTATGCACAGCTTTTCTTAGCTTTACTACAGGGAAATACTGAGCATTAGTTTACACTTCCATTGTTATTTGTGAGAATGAATGCACTGTACTGTGTAACACTGTACCAGTGTTAAGTAAGTAAAAAGGAGGAAACTGGCTCCTCAGCTGTTGACTAAGTATTTGTAGACTTATGAGAAACAGGAATTTAAAATGTTTGAATCATTCAATGTTTATTTTAAAAAGAGAAATAATAACTTTCATCATAATGGGGTCTAAGCTTATCTGTATGGGTGTGCTTTATCTGTTTCAATACTACTGGGGGGAAATATCTGAAATAGCTCCAGTATGAGAGTTGTAGCTGCTGTTTAATATTTAATGCTGACAGAATTTATTAAATGTCATTAAGTATTCCTATGTAATCTATTGTTCAAACACTAAAAGACTACAAATTAAAAGACTATTTTTTTAATACTGACTGGAAGGAATACAGAACTTTTATTCTCTCTTGTGCTTTTCTGCTGCAGAGTTGAGAAAGGTCTTTGCTTTTATAAGCATCTTTTATATGCTAATTCATAATAAATAGTACCAGAAATAGTGTTTTGGTGGTGAAAAAAAGACTGCAAAATGAAGTGTGGTACAGCAACCAAAAGTTACTTCAGTCATGAGAAGCTGGTGTTACTTTAAACATGAGAAATAGTTTTCAAAACATCTAATATGGTTACAACTCGGTTTGTGCTGGATGTTAGGACAATGTATCTACATTGAAGGGGTTTTATTACTGTTCTTCAGGCTATTTCACTTCCAATTTAAGAGAAAATGTTTGGGTACTTGGAGGGATTATTTTATCTGTAACTTATTTAAAAGGTTATGGATAAAACCAGATTCAAGTCTCTTCTTCAGTGACTAGCTGTGGAATACAGAATATCCCTAAAAAGGGGTAGCCTATGCATATTTTGTTTACAGAATGATTAAAGAAAACAAGGTTTGAAATTCTTTAGCCATGAGAGTTGTTTTTATTTTCCCAGGTCTGCATTCTTGTTATGGATTATCATCTTCTCATTCTTATAAAACATGTTCAGAGGTAGAGCTTGTTTGGTAATAAAAGGAGAAAAGAGAAAAAAAAAGTATCCCATGGAATGTAACTGCCCTTATAAGCCAGCTGATTCTTCTTTCTAAGCACTTATGCCTTTCTGTGCTCTGGTGTCTACCTCTTAGGCTTTCTTCAACTATTGTTGATAGCACCTACTGTCTTTACTTCAGACAGAATATAATCTGGTATCAGTGTGGCTGATAATGCAGATTTTTTACATTAGTACTGACCCACATCTCGTCAAGGTTGACTTACTACTTGAAAGGATAGCTGATTTAAGATTAAGGTACTAAACCAAAGTGTTTATTCTAAGAAAGCTGTATTTATGTGCATGTGTACATGTTTACATCTGCA
The DNA here is from genome assembly GCF_000695765.1 of Mesitornis unicolor. Classification (NCBI taxonomy): domain Eukaryota; kingdom Metazoa; phylum Chordata; class Aves; order Mesitornithiformes; family Mesitornithidae; genus Mesitornis; species Mesitornis unicolor. The sequence continues at coordinate 12,597 of NW_010191263.1, forward strand.
GGTATATTAAAAAAACCAACCCTTAGAGTCTGCAGAAAAGCTATGCATACCACTTGGTTTATTTTACTCCTAGGTTTATTACTCCAAATAGTTATGTCAATTTATGATGTAGTCATCGTCTGAGTATTAAGAGCCAACAGAAGATTAACTGTTCTCTGTTGAAAAGTATAAAACAAACAATCCTTTTGGAGAGTCATTTAAGGCTGGTCTGGGTTTTTCTGTTGCTGTGGGGTTTTTTAAGTGCTACTTGTATATATTTTTTACATTCATAGTGCAAATTCTTTTTTTGCAAACTTTCTCCTTGATTTGGACATGACAAAGTAACTTTGTAACAGTTTTACCCTGTTTCTTCCCAAGCTTCACCCAGCCTATGATGCTGTAAGATGGCAGATCAGCTCTTGTTACAAGTTGAGCTTAATATGTAGAAGAAAGGACTCTGGATATCCATCACTTGAACACAAAACAAAGAAATAGATCTGAACAATTACCACTGCATTTATTTTTTTTTTTATAAAATGCTTGTGCAGGGAAGTTAAAAGCTGCTGCTACAAAAATTTAAAAAACAGTTATAAAACATATACATATTTACATATATTACTTGTAAGATGTAAAAATATAAGTATTTACAAATACAAACACTCCAACAGCACAGATGCATTTTCCTTGATTGTTGGCACTGAGTAAACAGCGTGGGAAGAAAAAAAATACAGATTTGGAAATAATCTGAAAATGTCGTGTTACCTAGAACTAAGTTGCTCAAAGTTTTGCTTGAGCAAGTTTATCCATCTTTTAGAGGAGAAAATGTGTTTTGTAGGGTACTTCACAAGCAGTTTGCTGCACTTAAACAGAGCAACCTTTCCCTTCCTATTTTTTACCAGTTTTTGGAAGAATTTCTGCATAAGCCAACTAAGATGAGTCACATCACTTCAAAGTCAGTGAGTGAGTTTATTAAGCTCTTGTATCCTGACACCTGCTTTGCTTTAATCAGTGGGGACCAGCTGGATTGGTAAACATCACAAGAATTGAAGACAGACAGTGCAGCTTCTCTTTGATGTATTCTGGCAACTTATCATTTTCTCCATACCTAGAAAGGCAAATAAGCATACAAAATTTAGGTGCTTGAACTAATTTTATTTCAGGACAGTATAATTATTTCAGAGCTTGCCTGTAAATAGGCAAACCACTACATGAAGTAAATGTGCTATCTATCTAGACACATTATTAATTGGAGCTTGATAACACTGAAAAAATGGTTTCAAATTAAGAAAATACCAGGTAACCAGTGTTTAAAACTGCAATATCTGAACAGACTGTGTATTACTATCTTGAAACTTGTTACTGAGTGGCTGTGTTTGCATGGGAAGTGCCCGTTATCCAAAAGATACACAAAACTTCCCCTCAGCATTTCAGATCTAAGCATTTGTGTTGACATGCTATCTTCCTAACCTAGTGGTACCTTGATTAAATAAAAAAGGAGTATTAAAACAGTACTTTTCTCCCCCTCCCTTTTTTAAATACTGTACATGAACAGTGGCTATACTTTGGAGATCAAGAAGTAGATGCATTCCCAGCTTTTTTTTTTTTTTGTTACCCAGAGTTCAGTCACAGCTATAGGGGTTTCTCTTTGGGTTTCTTTATTTATTAAGCTTATAAGAGCTAATCAACTGAGAAGTTACTACTAAAAAGCTAAGTCTTAATATTTACAAAACAAAATGAATAGCAGCCATGAAGTTTACCTTATATATAACAGTCTTGCACTGACAGTAAACAACTTTTTTATGGCAGTAGTAGACTCACCTGGTTGTCTGGCCCTCTGGAGATGTGTAAGTGATAGAAGAAACACCTGCTTGGGCAACCAGTTGGGATCCATCATTAAACTGAACCCATACTGCTCCACTGGTCAGCTAACAAGAGAAGTTGCATTATGGTTTGAGGACACACAAAAGATTACACAGAATTTTTCTAATAATTGAAGCTGAAACTGTTCCAGAATTGATGAAATTACTTCAGTATCTTGGTCAGTCTTTCACAGATAAAGATTGCCTGTATACCACTTTGGAATACGTAGTCTCATGCAGTCTCAAGAATCAGACTTCCTAAGGGTTCAGATACCCAGCTTCAAAGTCCCTTTAGCTTAACCACTCCTAGAGAAATTTTAAATAGGACCAAGCATAAAATGGAAGGCCCATTTGTGAGAGTTCATAGCTATATACATTTTAAAGTTTTTATATACAGAGCAACCTTTTTCTGCTAGGACAGGAAGCTTACTTTGGATGGCAGAGAACCAATTTTAAATCTAAAGCTAATCCCACAGAAAAGCAGACGAAGAATTCCTCTGTAAGGAAAGAGCTTTTCTTGTTCTGTAGGCAAATTCATTCCCCTTGTACAGAACTGATATGTATCTGTTAAAAACACTTTGTCATTACACCTTTAAATTAGTGAAAAAAACAAGTTTAACAGCTTCATTTTTTTATTAGACAAATCTAATGACAGAAGACACTTGGGCAATAACCACCACAGGAATACTGCGTCAAGTGTAACTGAAATACTGAAGTAGTATTCTGGTTTCTTCTATTTATGTAGTTCACCATGGTATTTATCTAAGATGCTTATTTGGAAGGATCCTTTCACATACCGATTTTCAGATTTAAACTGTAGCAAAACACAACTGAATGTATTCTCCACAAATCCCAAGTTAAAGATAATTACTTAAAAATATATATCTTGTGTTTAATATGAAAAAAGAACAGACTTTATCATTTATCAGTATTCATTCCTCACCTGAGAAGCCCAACCAACATTTTTCACAAAGACAGATTTTAAAAGTTGGGCTGAATTTGGACTGCATTCTGTTTGATGAACAGGGGAGCATGTAGTTTCAGCAGTGTTAGCCATAAATGTTGAATTTTCATAGGACACCACCTAAAACCCAGAAATGCAGAGTCAGCAGCCTTAGTATTAATCCAACTAATTATGTACCAACTATAGTGGTCAATTACCAGCTTTTTAAATCTTGCCATACATACAGACAGATTTAGCCTATATGCATCATTTAACAGCACTATGTTATAGAAACCCCACAGCATTCCTTACGACTTTATTCGTATTGAAAGTTTTTCTACTACTTCCCTGTACTCACAAAGGAATTGCTTTCCCTAAACAGACTTTCTACTTAAATCCATTTTTCCTTATTTGACTCCCAGAAAGCACTGTCCATCTTCAGTAAAAATGCTCAGCACATGTTAGATTATAAAATAGCCCTCATTCACAGAATCACAGAATCTTAGGAGCTG
>NW_010191264.1:0-706 GCF_000695765.1 Mesitornis unicolor
ATCCTCCAGTCAAGTGGCACTTCCCCAGTCCCCCATTGACAGTAGGGGGACTACAGAACAAGAATTAGGCAGGGCAGGATATTAGGCAACTATAAGAGAAAACAGTGGAGAATCCTCTATTATTATGCAAACTCTATTGTGTTTTATTCAGGAATTGAGCAGGTTTGGTTGTTGCTCTCTGGTCTCTGCTACCGTGGTTTTGAACTTAACTGTTTCTAACAAAGTTGTGGGTTCTTTTCATTTTGTTTGTTGTTTTGTTTGCTTGTATGTTTGTTTCTTTAATAGAAATGTTCTAGGAAATGTATATTTTTGAAGAAATTAACCTTTAAAAGAGCTAAATTAAGCGAGGGGGGGGGTATAATCAGAAAAAGCAGGCTTTGTATCATATACAATGATCATGTATTGACTTCTGCAGTACAGAAAGATAAACACTGTAGGTCAGTGTCTTAATTTGCTGATGAGTGCATACAAATGGTGTGTGTGAGTACAGATTGACACACAGGGTGTGGAAAGGTTTAGACTGGATTGTAGGACAGCGACTTACTTGAAATAAAGACTCCTGTAAACTGTTTCATTATGCCCTAATCTAGAATATACCTGCAGGGTGATCAGCGCCTTTAGCATCCCCTCGGGTTGAGTGGAGAGTGCTCTGTGCCCTGCAAAGTTGTGGAGTCTTGTGTGTTATGGTTTAAGGGTTACCAGCCTG
>NW_010191265.1:0-7903 GCF_000695765.1 Mesitornis unicolor
GTACACCTGCTCCGCGCCTTTTGTGAAGGGGCCGGTTTTCCCCGCCCCTGCCCCGCGATGTGGGGCAATCCCGCGGGGGTGGAGGCGTCTGCTGGCGGCGACACGGGAAGGGATGGCTGCTTGGCCTCTTGCCGCTCCCCGGCGCTTGTGGGGACAGGACGCCTGCAAAGACGCCCGCTCGCCCCCGGGCTGGGCTTTGCAGGGGAAGCTGTACACCCTCATCTTAATCGCACGCTTCTGCCAGTTGCGGCCAGGGAGAAGGCAGCGCTTTCTGCGTGGCTTGTCCGAGCGCCATGTCTGTATCAGCCCTGTAAACTGTACCAGGTATTCACACCTTTTTATGGGCAGCTGGTGCTCTGTGGCCTTCAGAGAGACATATGACGAGACACATGATATATGACCCTGTGACTAGGGGCACAGTGGGGAAAAGATCTGAGCTGCTTTTACTGCATTGTTATGAATGTTTGGATGTAAAGCTGGTTGGTTTTTGGGTTTGGTTTGTTGTTTTTTTTTCCTTTCTATGTTTTTCTGATAGCTTTATTTGGAAACAGATCAAATAACTGCTAGCGCTGTGTAATGCGGAATGTGTGTATCAGCTTATATTAGTGTAGCTGTTCTTTGCCAGCAGATTGCTGTCAGGTGTCTTCCAGATACTCAGACTTTTGAGTTGAAGTGCAAGCACGGAACTGCTTCGTGGTTTTCTGCATTTTCGGTTTTCAGTTTACAGAATAACTGCAAGAAAGCTTTAGATGGTTCTCTGGTTTTCTGAGAGGAATAAAAGCTTTTGGCAGACTACTTATTTTGCCTGAATATTTGGAGAAAACATATTCATAGCTATCAATGTTGTTGGTTTTCAGTTGGTTGCTACATTGCCTGAGGAAATTCGTCCTGGGCCTGATTTCCATGGACTTCCATGGGAGCCTGTTATTATCACTGCCTTAGTGGGAATTGCCACACTTGCTGTAATTTTCTGGAGAACCTGCCTTTCAGTGAGTATACTTCATGCTTACAAGCCTGCTGATATTTCACTTACCGAGTGGTCTTTTGTATGGTTAAACTGTTTCAGCATTACCAGGGTCAAAGCAGTGTGTAGTCTTTTGCATTTTTACTTTTTCAATTTGGAGCATTAACATGACCTAAAAGCTTGGCTTAATAGCTAATGTAAGTTGTCATTTTCTTGATGCTAAGAAGCTTTTCCTCTGAGGTATTAACTTAAGATCTTTATGTAGTAAGGGGCAGTTTCGAAATAAGGGAGGATAATGTAAATCAAGACCATCAAGGGAAGCGTCAGCATATCTTTGAAATGAGAAGCCTTCCATGTGCTTGAGCCTGTTGCTTACTATCTCCAAAACAAGCAGTTAATCCTTTCCCCTTCATATTGTCCAGCTGCTTGTACGTGCCTCATTAAGGACCCAGTACCAATTAATTCTCGCTGGAGAGCCTCTTCTCCACTCTGCTCCTTACTCTGCATTTGCCCCCCTGTTACCTACACAGATAATTTTCTGTGGAAAAAAAATACCGTCACCAGTTCTCAAGTATACCAGTGCATCTCCTTGGGAATTGATAGATGAAAATCAAATAGGACATTTTATTTTACAGCTGTCCAGTTCAGTGATGATATACTCTGGAAGTCTGTGGAATACTTCATCTTTACTTGACCAAAATAAATTAAAACTAAATATTATCTGTTAACAACATTGGTATTTTTTTACTTGTTTGGTTTGGTATTGAATACACTAGGTCAGTATCAGATGCAGAATAGTGTTAACAGCATAAAAAGATAACTTCCTGAAATTCTTCTTTAAGGGTGTTAATTTCAAAATGAACAACTCTCATGTAAACATACATTGCTTTTAAAAGGATCAGAACTGGGATGTAAGTGTTCTTTGTGCTTGCAAAGTAGCAAAATATCTAAGTATGCAAAATAGCTTCGTTTTCTTTGTTGCAAATTGGATGTGGGCAGTTACTGCTATCCTTTTAGGGACTGAGCAAACAGATGTTTACTAAGGCTTTAGGACAGAGCATTAACCGAGAAGCTTTTATTAGAAAACAGCTTAAGCTTGTTTGTAGTGTTATTCAACCCTCTTCTTGGCAGTGGTAGATGTGTTTTCTGTATGCTTCTTTAATCTGTGTAGAAGTGCTAACTTTTTTTCTATAGGGAAAAATAAAAAAGTTTTTCACTTACCACTTCTTGTGGCTAATGTATATTTTTTTTTCTTCTGTAGGTAAAGAGTAGAATATATCAAGGTAAGTTTCTCTGTTTTGAAGATTGTTTCAGAGGACCAAGTATTCATCTTTGCTCCTTTTCAAGGATAATGCTAAGGCTAAGGTTACAGTGTAAGCTAGGCCAGTAGATATTTAGTTGAATCTGAGGATGTCAGTTTTGCTTTTGATAATGCTTTGATTAAGAGAAACAATGCAGCTCACACCTGCAAATTAAAGGGAAAGGAAGAGCTCCACCTTGTTCAACATAGACGCAATCCATTGATTTACTGGTGTGATAGAACTATGATGGGTCAGAGTTTATTTTGGTTTTCTGTCTAGCAGTGGATCAGCTTTTGCTTGTTGCTTCTCATAAAAAGCAGTATCTAATTCCTCTTGGCTTTTTGGATTGTGTGTAATTGGAAACTGACTGCTGTGCAGTTGCAAAGAGACCTTCTAAATGTAGACCTAAATATGCAGATATTCCTGTGGCTAGCACATTACTTTTTACAAGGGCGTTTCTTCAGCTTCAAGCATATAAAATTGAAGTGTACTGAATGTAAAAGAAGTAGAATTCAGAGTAGGGTGATTGCTGAAATTCATAGTTGAATACAAAATGAAAATATTGTCCCATGAACTCTCTGCCTCTTTCTTCCTCACAAACTGTACTACTTATCAGTCATTCCTCTCTAGTTTCATTGTAGTTATACTGCAGTTTTCTTCTATACAATTAAAGCAGAGAAAAAAATCCATCTTGGATCTGTAAGGCGATGTCTGTACTGCAAAACAATTATTATTATTGGAGGGGGAGAAAAGCATTGGTATTGGTGGTATAGAAATTACTTAGCAGTCTGCCCTAAAAAAATTGAGGAACATAGGTCTAATCTTACTTTTTTTCCAATATTAAACTGTGTAGAAACCACTGAATCTAAGAACAAATAGTTATTCTTCAAGCATAATAGATGTCACGTTATTATTAAAATCTGTATTCTAAATGGAGGAATATTAACAGTGACAAAAATGCTTTAAAAGATAGATTACATCTGGAGTCCCAAAGATTTTTATCTATTATCCACTATTCATGATAGTAGTAAAATTGGGAGACCAAGCTAATGCAGGGATTCCTGCCCCCCTAAAACTGCTGAGAACTGTCTTGTACCTCAGCAGATGCTTGTTGGCTCTCCTCTTCCCAGAGCAGGAGAAGCTGGGGATCCTCTGGCCCAGAAGCCCTCCCGTGGGAGGAGAGGGAGGAGCAGCAGTTGCCATTGCACCCTGTGGGATGCAGTTGGAACAACCAGTGCTTCCTGTTTGTGCTGTGATCCAGATGGGACTTTGGGAGTTCAAATACGGAGGTGGTTTAGGACTTGAAAAAGAATGACAGTTGGATGATCTTCAAATTAATTTGCAGTAAAATAATTTAAGTATGGTAATGATTTTCATTTATCCTGAGGGTTGATTGAGACCTGTTTAGGTTGAGAAACAAATGCATACCTAAAGAACTGCTCCTTGGTCACAGCCCTTTTGAGGCCTGTTAGATGGTGATGCAGTTCCTTGAGGCTTACTGATGCTGTCTGCTAGCTGACAGTCTCTTTTCTGTTCCCACTAGGTCTTTCAGAGCTTTTATCCTATTAAGTTTGCTGACCAAACATTCAGTTCTAATATAGAAGAAAGAGGTGATTGTTAGGGAAGGTGTTGCATCTCTTTGAGTGTCACAAAGGCAGCCTGACTCCACTGTGTGTTGTGGGACCAGCATTTGTGAAGTGGATGCACGAGCTAGATGCTTTGTGTCAATGTTCAATGCTTTACTGTCTTGTTTTTAGTCCTAACTTTAAATGAAAGCTGGAGATGCTTAGACTCCTGCAGAAAGGTCTGGCTGCCAGGGAATTGGCATTGTCCTGATTCATGCTCTAGTCCTTACTTGAACATGTTCTCTAAGGTGGTAGTAATGATAGCTCTGATTTTCTCCCCTCGTCCGCCCCAGAATATGAAGTACAGTTACTGTAAGCTTTCTTTTTCTTCCTAGTGACTGAAAAGCAACTTGCTGAAAAGATTAAAAACCTTCTGCAAGAAAAAACAGAAATCTTAGAAAAGATATCACAATATGATCAAAAGGTATTGTTCTAGGTTCTCATCCTTTGCTTCCTAATTTTCTGTTAGTCATTTAATGACACAGTCAGTGCAACAGCTAATATATTTGTATTTTCCATTCTTACTGAATATTATGTTGACAACTTTCTCTGTTTTGTTTGGTTGTTTCTGTGCTTAGATAAAGGAAGCAAAGGAATCTGTGAAAGTGGCCCAAGAACAAAAAGACATTCTCTCTGATGAAACTACAGGGCTTAAGGTAAGAAACAGTTAACGGTCTCTGTACTGAAAGCAAAAAACATGAATAAAATAACTTGATTTAGTTGGTCTTGTACTTTTTTTTTTTTTAGGACACTGTCAAAGAACTGGAAGAAGCAAATCGTCAGCTAGATGACAAAGTGAAAAGCCTGCACTCAATGCTTGAAACAGAGAGAAAAAAGAATGAGAAGAAACAGAACACAGTAAGAGCAATCACACTTAAGTCTTTGTGTCCTAAAAGCTGGGGTAAACAAAACCTGATGAGTAAACAGAGGTAGCGCAAACAAGATGAACTGCCTTTAAAAAGAGAACAGAAATGACATTTCACCTTCATCCAAAGGTCAAGGGGGAGAATCTGTTGTGGGTTTTGTGTTTTGGGGGTTTTTTTTGTGTGTGTGGTGGGGTTTTTTTGTTGTCATTGTAAGATCTCAATGAACTTGTGTGGTTGTGTGCTTTCACACACAAACAGATGTATTCAAGTGATGAGCTAGTCTAATACTTCCTAGCCAGAGCCAGGAAGTTCCTTAACAGTATGAACTGAAGGTTTCAGGTTGGTAAGAGAAGTTTTCTTGTGCTTAGAGGAAGCATCTAGTTCTAGTAAGTGTGAAGATCTCTACGCTGTCCCTCATTCTTCTTGTCCAGATGTATTTGTGTTTGGGGTTTTTTTCGGTGGTGGTGTTTTTGTTTTCCTCTTTAAAGCCTGATTTTCTGTAGTAACGATAAGCTCCAAGCTCTTTGGTCTTGTGTTGATCAAAGGTTGTTGCTGATGACAGCAGCACCTGTTACTTTCGTTCTAGACTGTGCAGGTGCACAGAAAACCTTTCCAGCCCTGAATAGGCAGAATCACGAGGGAATTTAATTCTAATGGGCTGTGTGTTTCTATTCCTTACCTTGCTGATAAGGCCGCGCTGTGTTGCTGCTAGTCTAATGGCTGCTTTAAATAGAAATTTGTTGGTGTTTTGACTTGCCTTTTATGCTTCCAAATTACACAGGTAAAATAATTACTCAAGCTAAGCCATGTATCAATCTAATACAAAGTCACTTGCTCATCTTTTTCTTATATAGATCTCTGAAGCACAGAAATCCTTGGAGAAACTTCAAGAGGCTATCAGTGTACATTCTGTAGAGCTTTCAGAGGTAAAGCACTGTTTACACCCTCTAAGCAGTCACACATTCGTGTACCAGGAGAATTCATATCTAGGACGTATTAGAAAATGCTAGCTTGGCAGATTCCAGGTTGTTTTCTTTTGAATTTTACCAGGAAATATGTAGCTCTTGCTCCATTATAGTTTGACTTCATCTTTTTGTTCCTTTTTGGTTTATATGTAGGTGCAGATAGCCCTTAATGAAGCTAAACTAAGTGAAGAAAAGGTGAAATCTGAGCTTCATCATATGCAGGAAGAGAATGCTAGGCTGAAAAAGAGCAAGGAGCAAGTAAGTTATGCCCAGGGCAGGCAACCTTATTTCTCTTCTGAACAAAATTTTGGTACTTTATTCCTAGTTTTCTTCAGTGTGTCTCCATTTTCTTAATGTCAGATTTCTACATTTCATATTATCATGATAAAATTTAAACCCCTTGTGCCTGCCTGCACAGGCCTTTTTGTGCAGGTGAGCCACATGTCTTCAGTATGAAGGCTTTGCCAGTTCCAGTGATTTAGTTTTTGTCATCAAATTCACAGAAAGTCTGTGCTGATGTGGTAGTCACTGCATGATCGGGAGATTGCTACTTGGGATCAGGACTGAAGGAGTCATGGTAAAGAATTGCCAAAAAGCAATTCTGAAGCTAAGCTAAATGGGGAGGACCTTTAGCCCTGAACTGTCATGACAGTTCTTTTAGTAATAATTGTAACTATGTCTGTGTTCTTCCTCCTTATATGAAGTAGATGGCCTTTTAAGGAATGTGGTTTGATTACCTCTGGACTGCAGTTAATTCCTCATAGTTTGAAATGTGTGAATATTTTGGGTCTGATGTTGGAATATTAGCTGAGAAAATGTCAAATTTGTAAAATCACCTAGTAATATAAACTGCAGAAAGATTCCCAGTATCCAGTTTTACCAATGGACTAATGATGTGTGGTAACAGTAGTTTATCCTTTATAGTTTACCCTTTATCTTGGAACCTATGGTGATCAGTTATCACCAGAGTTGGCAGTTAAATAGACTTTAGTTACATATACCCTGTACTAAAAATAAAACAAATAATCATCTTGCCTTGTTGCTTCATCCAGCTGCTAAAAGAAGCTGAAGGTTGGACTGAGAGACATTCCGAGCTCAGTGAGCAGATCAAACTGTATCAGAAATCTCAGAAGGATATTGAAGAAGCACTCGCCTACAAGGAAAATGAAATAGAAGTAGGTTCTTTATAACAAGCTTGCTTATATAAATATTACACGTCACAAAATACTTTGAAATGCTTTACAAAATGCAGAGCGATTCTTCTTCAGTGAACCTTTGATTTCATTACTAGGTTTTAACAAACTGCATTATGCAGCTGAAGCAGCTTGACATAGATGCAGCATCTGAGGGTAAGAAGGACAGCGAAGGGTGTGAATGGAGCACAGGAGATGATCTGGCCAATGGAGAGTTGCCAGGTACAGTGTTCCTACCTTCTGACTGTGATATGCCCAGTGGGGATATGTTCATGTCATATGGGGAACAAGGAGAATCCATGCATGTAGCTGCCTGTGGGTTAAGAGACTGCCAGCTTTAATCCTCAAATACAGAGTATCTCCTGACTGAAGGGAAAAACTGATAAAAAGACCAACAATTGCTTTTAGATTATCTTTTAGCTGTGTTGTAAGTGTAATGACACAGTTTTAAAGATTGCGTATAAAGGTTGGTAATTAAGAACATTTCAAAAGCTGAGAACCTCAGCTTTGTTGTTACGCTACATTTACTTTTAATATGAATTTTTAATGTTTATTGTGCTTGCCTCTGGATAGATAAGTAATTTAAGTAATCACATCTTCTAAATCTGAAAAACTGAAATAGACATTGTCAGAACTACTCGGGCAGTTTGTCATTCCTGATGTTGCATATGTATTTGCTACAGCTCTAGTTTTCAAGTCCTTTTTTCCTTTCTTTTTTTCTTTTTTCCTTTTTTCTTACTGTTCATTACATGTGGTCTGGAAATTCCCACTTTTTGATTTTCTATACTATATCCAGTAACAGATACTGCATTCACATTAATATTAATGTGGTGGCTAGAAGAAGTGACAAGAAGGAATCTTCTGAATGCCTTTTGAAGTAAATCTAATAGTTCTGTTGTGCTGGTCATGGAATTGCTCTTGTGTTTCGTTCCCACCTCCCACTTTTTTTTTACTACATAAGGAGAGCTGTCCCAGATTAAAGTGTAGGG
>NW_010191265.1:7934-42741 GCF_000695765.1 Mesitornis unicolor
TAGCAGCTGTAGAGTCCAGGGAAATTGGGCTAAGAAACAGGGAAAACAAATATTTTTCTTTTCTAGATAATGAAAATGAGAAGATGAAGACTCAGATTAAGCAGATGATGGATGTCTCCAGGGTATGCTGCACAAGATATTTAATAAATGCAGTCACATTACTGCTATGCCTAAGATCATAAACTTTCTGCTTCTGTTTTCAGGTAAAAACTATGTTAACCATAGTTGAAGAAGACAGAAATCTTCTGCAGTCCAAACTGAGTGATGAAGTAACAGCAAGACATGAGCTTGAAGGTAGGCTTAGCAAAAGAATTGCTTAGGATGAAGTGCTGTTTGTGGTTTTAAAAGAAACGGAGCGTTGAAGTGGCGTAACAGTTCTCATTGCTATTTTCTTCAACTTCCTCACCTGCCTTTGCTTTTCCAACAGAGCAAATAAAAAAATTAGAACATGTCTCCAGTTCGCTCCAGTCAGCCAAAGCGCAACTGGAAAGTGAATGCAAAACACTGCAGCAGAAAGTCGAGATTCTTGGTGAACTTTACCAGCAGAAGGAGATGGCACTCCAGAAGTAAGCCTTTCCTTACTCTTCCACAACATAGCATATTATATCGTAGATGCTATCCAAATGCTCTTTGCTCAGCAGGATCACATAACGTGAAGTAGTGTTTAGAAGGAAAGGTGATAACTACCGTTCAGTGTGGTTGAAGCTAGTACCCCTCTTTTACTTTTTCCACTAGTCCAGAAATCCTAACAAACTGTCCCTTTTGGAGAGGGTAGATGGATGGCTTGGTCTGCATGTTCTATGGTTGCTCTGTCCCATTGTACAGAAGAATTTAGTGACCATTAAGATCTGTTTCAGTTACTCTGACCTCAGTTCAGTGAGTCTAATTCTCATAATGTACAAACTTCAGTATTTTAGCCTTGCGAGCTTTTTGTGTTCTCAAAGGGATTAAGGCTGAATTCACAGTGGCAGCTGAGATGAGTGAATGGCTAGCAGTGAAGAACTGGTTGTGCATCTGTATTCATTCCTCATTTGTTCACTTATTTAGTAACTGAAATGTCTGTGATACCTCAGTTTCGTGGGGAAAATTTGAGATAGGATTCAAGGACATTTTCAGCTAAATTCCGTAGGAGAACTGAAATTGTGGTGAAAAAGCAACTGAAAGTTCTAGAGTTCATGTGTGTAGTTTGGGGGAAGTGCGGGGTTGGAACAAGCTTAGGAGCTGAAGCTCTACAGCACCTCAGTCGTGAAACTGCCTGACCTTCTGACTTCAGGATCCAGGTGCAGTAAACACATAATGGAAAGGTGAAGGATAGCCCACCTTTGAAGAAATACTTCCTCTTGACCTCTGTGAAGGATTTCTGTTCTTTCCAAAACTTCTAGGAAGTTACACTGCCTGTTACTACTTCTTGATTAGAATGAAGGACTTCCTGCAATTTTTTTCTGGAACACTGGTTCCACATGTAGCCAAGGAAATGGAATATGTTTAACTGGCCATTAGCAGTAGTCAGCTTACTACTGGTTTAGTGGTTCCAGTTTTGTGGGATAGGTCTCATAAGTTAGGAACACATTATGGACCTCTTAAATACTTCTAGACGAGTGTCAAAAATGAAAAAAATGAGTGAACCATCAGGTTATAAAATGATTGTGGAAATTGATCATGTAATAAATTGGTATGGAGAATACTTTGAAAAAGCTTCTTTTCACCCAGTTGATGACCATGAAGCGTTTGTCACCTGGGCTCTAAATTCCCCCTTTTTCACTACACATTCATGTCCTCATTTCCCTTGCTTAGATGTCAGTTCTGCCTATTTCCTTGTTTGTACCTTTGTAAATCTAGATTATCATCTGTAGAATTGGTAAGTAAACTACAGGTTCTGAAGAGATGAACTGTCTACAACTGTTAGATTCTGGCAAACCTGTAGATGCTGATAGAACTTTCCAGTCAACTCTGCATCCCTAATTTTCAGGTTTTATACACAAAGAGTTTGCCTCTTGGTTTGAAAAGACAGTATTTTTGTCTTTTTTTAAAATCTATTCTCTCTCCATATTCTCACACATTATTATAGATTCTGATATCACTGTTGTTAGCAGGGGCACTACCTTGATTTTGAGTTGTAGTAGATGTAGGATCGTGGAATATATAGTGCTTTTTTTTTTCCCCCCTATGCAGAAAACTAACCCAGGAAGAGTATGAGCGTCAGGAGAAGGAGCAGAAATTGTCTGCTGCAGATGAAAAAGCTGTGCTGGCCATCGAGGAAGTGAAAGTTTACAAGTAACTTGAGTTTCTGAAGAATGTTGTTTTCCTTTATTTCAGCTGTTAAAAACCTAATATTTAAACCTCTCTCTACCTTCTTTTTCCTTTTGTACAGGCAAAGGATCCAAGATATGGAAGAAGAATTGCAAAAAACAGAGAGATCTTACAAAAACCAGGTAAACTTCTTGCTCTGTAGTTAGTTACTGGAAATACTAGGAGTTGGACAAAATAAACTGAAAATGCTGCTTTTCTTCTCAGATTGCTGCTCATGAGAAAAAGGCACATGACAACTGGGTAAGAATAGTCTTCCTTTTCTGATGCAAACAGTTTGTATTTGACTTCAGGTTGGTGCAGTTAATGCAGTTGGTAAAATTTTCCCTAATAGCTTATTGCCCGCTCTGCCGAGAGAGCTCTGGCTGAAGAAAAAAGAGAAGCAGCCAACCTGAGACAAAAGTAAGTACAGAACAGACCATTCTTATTGCTCTTTGAACGTGTGGTGTGGGAGAGAAGGAGCTCAAACAATGCAAGGTCCTCTGTTAGCCTGCTTGCTCAGAATGTGCAGTTTGTATCTGAGTTACTAATTTTGGACTACTATTAAACTATTTTGATGGTTAAAATAAGACTTCTTGGTGAAAGCTGTAACATTTTTGCAATGCAGTTTGCCTTGTTACGTTATAACAAATATAACTCACGTGTATTACTTGAATTATAAAAAAACCCTTCATTTTTTAAAATTAGATTAATAGAAGTAAACCAAAAAATCGTCATGCTTCAAAGACCATTAATTGTAAAGCCAACTCCAGGCAGACCCGATCGCCAGGTCCCACCACGACAAGGTAAATGCTGCCGTTTCTCCCAAAACTTCGGTCTTTGCGTTAGTATATGCTAAAAAAAAAAAAGGCTATGATAAATAGAGGTAAAGTAAATAAAGTGGTTTTTCTTTGGCATAGGGCCCTTAAGCAGAGATGGCTCTTTTGGCCCATCACCTGTGAGCGGAGGAAATCCATCACCCACACAGATGATAGAAGTTCCTCCTCGGCCCCTTTCTGCTCCTCGAAGGGAAGGCTCAAGAGGTGAATTTGGTAAGCAGTGAAGCTTTCCTTCTGTGACAGCTGCCTCTCAGGCTACAAACCCAAGAATGCTAAGGTCTGATCTTGGCTTTAGGGATAAGTATTGATATCAGCTTTATTAATACACAGATGAGTGGGGGTGTTTCAGGGTTTGTTTTGTTTCTAAATAGAAGTAGCTTCAGCACGTGTTGATTAGGATCTCTCGGGTTCTTGTTTCCCTTAAGGAACAGTGGTAGATGGCCCTCCTGTTCCACGAAGGCCACCAGAGTTACGTGGAAGGATGTCTGTTCCTGGTAAGTTATGTGGCCTGCAACCAACTGCAACTTACTCAGATACTCTTTCACGTCAGAAATGTAATTTAAAAACCATGTTCCTTACCCCAAACATGGTAAGATATTCATGTGTGGCTCTCTTTGCAGATCTTGGGCCAGCTGTAGCATCCCTGATCAGTAGTGGGCCAAGAACCTCCTCCCCTTCCACAGCAGTGGATGGAGTGGTAAGCTGAAAAACTCCCAACCTCCAGGAAGCCTTTCTAATACATGATTCGCTGTACTTCCTACTGCTCCTTTAACTGTATCATGTTCTGTCTTGTCTATATCCTGTCACTATCCTTATTTGCTGTCACAAAAAAAAAAGCAACCCTCTCCCAAAGAGTCTGAAGCCCCCTGTGTAACTACTGATTCACCTTCATCTGTTGAACCAGCTACAGTGAGTATTCAGAGGGTGAACATGGTGTTACTCTGCTTTTGGAGAGGAATAACAGGCTTGGTGTTCTGAACTGCTAAATAACGAAATGCTCTGCAAAACTAACCAAGGGCTTGTACCTCTGTCTCAAAAGGTTTCTCTAATGATGAACAGTTGCTGTCTGGTTTTTATGGAATTGAGGAAATGACATCTTTCTTGTTAAGGACTGCAGGCAAACACTTTGGAGTGACTACAACAATAATCCTAAGAAGCTGACTTACCTGTGGTATTTAAGCACAATTCCATGTGTTATTGAAGGTGCCAGGCCCTTTATCAAAGTGGTGTCCATCAAGGACAATTCAGAAGGGATTTAACTTTTCTTTAGTACAGCTTTAGCTAAAGAAAACTTGTCATCTTGGAAGGTACACTAAGCACTCACTCCTAGGTAGTGCAAGCAGTGTTCTGGGTGAAGGGACTTTGACTGTTTCCTATTTAGGTAACGTGTTTTGAAGTGTGTGGTTTTTGGTTGGTTGGTTGTTTTTTTTTCTTCCCCTCTCTTCTACCTCTTGGTCTTTGGGCAAGCGGTCGTGGTGTTCAGCAGTGTCAGTTTCTCTGATACAGTGAATAACTCACTGACATATAACCTAATCTTGCACAGGCTAATGCTAGTCCCAAAGGCCCACCTTCTTTCCCTGGGACACCTATCATGACTTCCCCAGTGATGGGACCACCACCTCCACCGCCTGTTCGCTATGGACCACCACCGGCTCCTTTCCGTGGGCACTTTGGGCCTCGACCTCTTCCGGTGCCCCTAGGTACGGTTGCATTACTGTGTGCTGAAACTTCATTTTTCCACTGTGCTTCTTGGATGTGTACTGCAGAACGCAGATCTGCCAACCATTAGCACACAGCTTCCCCGTGCTTTGTGGGGTCTAGCTGTCTTGCTCAGTAAGCTTGGACAGGTGTGTGTTTTTTTCAAGCCTCCTTAATGCCAGTATATTTTTCCTTGTTTAGTCTAAAATGGAAACCAGCAGCCAAAATTCACTAGAATATTATTTGTGGCCTGTGACGTCTGCATGTGAGGGTGACCCACCTCAGCGCTGCTCCATAGAAGTTAAACGAGGAACAAGTCAGAGGCTTCACTAGTTATGTTAAAGCAAGATGTCATTTAACTCTGTGTTTCTCTTTCCTTCTAGTTCGTGGTGCTCCTTTGCCACCTCCAGCTGCAAGAGATTTCTTACCTGGCCCACCCTTTGGAATGAGAGATCCACCTCCTCCAGATCCAAGAGGCTATGGACGTGGGCACCCTCCTGTTCGACCTCTAGGTCCTCCTGGCCCAAGAGATTATCCTCCAGGCCCACGGCTACCCCCACCTGGCTCAAGAGACTATACACCTTCTCCCAACAGAGACTTGCCTCCATCAGGACCCAGAGACTACCCTCCAGGCCCTCCACCACCACCGACAGGCTCGAAGGACTACGCACAGCCTCCAGCACAGAAACCCTAATTGCAGCATCAGGTCAGCAGCTCAACAGAATGGACTAGCGCACTTCCTGTGGTCAGGATTGTAGGAAACGGCTCCCTGTTTGAAGCCGTTTGTCTCATTTCAGTATATTTCAGCTTTTGCAGGATTAATTTTTATCCAATTGCTACAGACATGTGCATTTATGATCACCTTCAACTCATCCATCCTCTTGGGCTGCAAGAACCTTTTTGTGATGGACTTGAACCTATTCTAAACGTGCAATAGAAAGGAAGTACCTGCGTGGCTAGTTTTAATTAAATGTAGCCTCTGTAACCAGTTGGTGAATGAACTAATTTCGTGAAAAATGTAAAATCATTTCCTGTGGAAATAATTTTTAAGTAAAATGCTATCTTACCTGCCTTCTCCATCACATCACTAAGCTGCAGTTATTGTAGGCCAGGGGTTTACATGTGGACTATGAGGTGTTGTTTGGCTTTGGTCTTTTTTTTTTTCAAAGCTGATGTCTGGTCAGAGATCAGAAGCACAAATGACACTGTATTCAAAGGAAAGTTATAATAAAAAGCAAAATTCATTTTGCTAAACCCTGAAGGCTTTGTTTCAGTGCCATTTTTTGTTTAGAAAAGACATTGGTTAAATTACTGAACCAGAGGATGCTATAGCCTTGACCAAGTTCAGAATTGAATGACGGCTGAACAACTGTGTTACTCTTATGCTGAAGGAGTCTGGCATGTTATAGCCATGAGGACAATGGGAGATACAGCCCTCCTCAGCTGCAGGGCAGCACAGAGCTGGAAGCCTCTATGGAGTTGTGTGCCTAGCTTGGAAATTACAGGTGAATGCTCCATGGTTCTGGAACTAAGACATTTCTTAATAGCTCCCTACTTTGAACACTGGCTTGCAGCATTTAAGCAAAGTTTGAGTGCTGAGTTTTCATCTTACTCAGTATTTAAGACCAACTCGGTTTCCTTGGTGGTCAGACTGTATTTTTTACAGCCTTTTATTTCTTATTAAGAAGGGAAAAAAATAGTTTTCCATAAAGCAGAGTGGATATATGTAAAAAATAGTAACCTGTATTGCTTTGAATCAGTTTGTGTACTAGGAACACTGGACAGCTTTAAAAACACACCCTGCACTTGTAGATGTTCAAGTCCTTGAATGTGTTAGCGCAAGGCTGAGTATGCAGGATATGGTACAGCAGGCCACTTACTTACCTAGCCATGTTTTTCAAAAGTGCTCTGTACAAAAGTAAGCCTTAGGGAGGAAAATAGGGAAAAAGAAGCAGGAATAATAAAAAACCCCTACTGAAAGGCCATTACAGTTTTACTGCCAGAGTACAAGCAGCCATTAAACTTGCCAGCTAGGTGGTACACTCTTACAGTACAAGTATTAAGCTTTAGGTTGAAGATGAAAGACAAGATAGAACATCACTAAAGCATAAAGCAATACAAGAGCTCATGGTGTGAAGAGCAGTAGTCCTTTCAGTGAAAGACAGTTCACAGAAAAAACATGATAGAAGCAACTTTCAAAATGGTATTTCACCCTCTACAGACATAAATTCACAGTTAAATACAAAGATCTACTTGTGTATTTAACAAAAAATACTTCAAAGTTGACATTTCATATAACTGGAGTTAATACAGACAGCTACAAGCTGGGGAGGTGTCAAGGTAAGCAGCTGAAACGATGGGTTTGTATTTCAAGTGAAAGTGTTATTTGCGTAGGGCATAGTGACACACACACTAATGAATATTCATTGAACAACCCATTGTTGGGTTCCCCAAGTTCAGGATCTTTCTCCAGCACAAAGCTTTGTGATGCTTCATGTCTCTTCCCTATAGGAGCCTTCACAACTTAAAGCTGCATGGAATTGCAGGAGGAAAGGGATACTCACTGCCTGCAGTGCTTGTCACCAGCAGACAGGGGAGGATGGCAGAGCTGGGACAGAGCCCCAGAATCATGCCTTGCTGAGGGAGATGTTGCAGGGATGCTGCTATTACAGATTCTTAGAGGTCAGAAAGAGACCTGAGCCAGCCAGGGATGACAGCCAGGTAACACAGCTGTTTACCTGGCACAGATTTATTTGCAGCCATAGACTGATGCTTTGCTCCATTCTTTTGCAGAGTTCAAAGGCTGATTTTTATTTATTAACAATTTTTGTATCCTCTTTTTGTCTGGTATCCCAAATGCTGCATGCAGAGGTATTTCCATAACTCATAGGGATATTGAATGTATCAGGTGTAACACCATTGGGGTATTGTAAAGACCCGTAAACAGGAAAATTCAATTGCACTTTTTCCCTCCCCTTTCCCCCCAGCAGTAGAATTTGAGGAAGTGTTGCTGACTTTTGTCATAACACCTAAATAATATACCAGAACAGAGGGAAGGGCAGATGATTAGGACATTCAAAAATAGCTTTTTATCCCAATCAATACAGTAAAGCCAAAAATGCTGAACAGCTGGCTGCAGACAGACAAACATGAGGAATAAAAGTAACATCCATCCCATTAAAGCATAATGTAACATAACAGAAAAGAGGCATCAGTGACACATCTGCACCTAGACTGTTCAAAACAAACCCAACATTTGACACTGTTGTGGGAGCTGGGTCTTTTCTTAGCATAGCAGGGTATTTAGGCACTAATTAGATATGCAAGAAGTATATCAAACCTTAAAGTATTGTATTAAATATCCACACAAATATATGAAAGATTTGACTGGGTTCTACTTCTGTCCCTTTATTAGGTCAAAAGGTGAAGGCAAGTGTGTCATAATAAGCCAATATCCTGCAGCTTATTACACACCAAATCAAAAATATAGAAAATAAATGATAATCCTATCTACTTACATAAAAAGGTAATTTTTAGAGTAAGTTAGTTTCCAGACTTCCACAAAATATGCAGAAAACTGCATACGATCAGTTTCCATAAGAACAGCAGTTTCATGTAAAAGGTGGGTCAACCTGCTAGCCAGATCTACTTTTCCCAGAAGCTCTGGAAAATCAGTGCTTGAACACTGAGGGGCCTGTCCTGCTGGCACTGCAGCGGTGGAACACCCAGCGCCATGAAGATGAAGCCCTGGAGACAACTTCTTTCTGTCTCTCACCCACCTTTGCAAATCACTCTGTGACAAGATACAGAAAAGTTTGCTCTACTGGTGAATAACGGTGATTTAAAGGATTGTAACATGTATTGTATCCAAAAACTCAGTATGAGTGGATCAGGCAAGGCTGTGAAAATCATAGTTCAGGGTTCTCATCTGCAGTTGTCCTCCTCCTGGCCTGACCAAAGCAGAACAGCTGACTGAGGAGCTCTGCTGTGGCCACCTCACCTCACCCAGCAACCTCTTCTCTCTCACTTTAAATCACTTGCAGTGCCTCAAGCTCCTTCCCACCCCACCTTGCCTTTCTCCCAGTCTTCTGCCACCCAGCCCACTACAGAGGACTCCGAAATGCAGATGAGAACTACAATAGCACAGCAAGTGTAAACAGTTAGTAGGCCTGCCACATCTTTATTGCTACAGGTTTGGCAAAGGGGCAGTCTCCATCCTTGGGTGGAGTTGGAGGCAAAAGGATAATAACAGTTAAGAAAGAGTGATGAACAGCGAAATTAGGAAAAGCAGTCAACATATTTCAAGGCTCTCAGAAAAACCTGTATCTGGAAGGTACTGAAAAAATCTTGCACTCAAGCAGTAGCTTGCCTCTGACCCCGAAGCAGTGCTGTGCAGTGTGTGATGGTCCCGTCTGACCTACTGGCATGAATACAGTCTTTTCCTGCCCCTCGAAGGCTAAGGCTACTACACACAGCTACCATGACTTGTGGTTCAGTTCACAGAAGTCTCACAACCAGGGTCATTCCTTGTGCAATGTTTGATGAAGGTGAAGGTAAAGTGGTTTCTTGGTCAACAGTTGCAATTTCTTCCTTTTGAAGTCAGTGGGTTTTTTGTACCTGTAACCACAGGAACATAAGTTAATCCAAGTACTAATGGCTGCATAGGAAGATGAAAGCATACGAAAAAGCTTGTCCTGTACAGATCTTATTAC
Organism: Mesitornis unicolor; assembly: GCF_000695765.1. Taxonomy (NCBI): domain Eukaryota; kingdom Metazoa; phylum Chordata; class Aves; order Mesitornithiformes; family Mesitornithidae; genus Mesitornis; species Mesitornis unicolor. Next base: position 17,470 of record NW_010191265.1, read on the forward strand.
CGTAATCTTTTAAATACATCTGACAAGACTTACTGGAAGCAACAATAACAAGCAGATTTACAGCAAGAAAATCAAACCAAAAACTGAGAGAATATTGGCTGGTCTTTGCTTTGTTTTGTTTTTAATCCAGCTGATCTGACACTCAAGCTAAGGTCAAAATTAAAATCCCCCATACAGAAATTGTTAACTTCATACAAAATTTAGTTACAAACACCAGCATTTTATTTTGAAATAGTTGGTTTTTGAGAATGGTCTCTAGCCATTTTATTTTGCCTCAATGCATTTTACCTTCCTTTCTTTATTAAAAATAGAATATTCCTTATGGAAGTCAATCTCATGAGTCCAAGAAACCTTCCCTAATGCCAGAAGCCACACATTGTGACTGAAGTCTAGCTCATTTCCTCTGCCATTAGTATCTGTAATTGCAAGTCACTTACAGTTCTATAACAATTGCCCCAGGTTTAATTTCATCCATCTCCATGAAAGCAAAGCACTTGGTGCTCGTGAACCTTTTCTTAGGCTTGTAGTGTTTGAATTCAAAGAAAATAGCTGCACCTAGGGTGGAAAATGGTTTAATAGAAAAGTTAGCAATTATGGCCAACAGCTATCTGAAAACTTAGCTGCCATTAAAATCCTCTACATACATTGACAGGAATTATCTCCAACACTATTATTTACTCAGAAGCTGCACCATCTTTATAATGCTCACACTCACAAGAGCTTGCGCTCTTCACTCAGTTATTCATATCAAGGTAACAGTTTGTCCAATGACTACGGTGATAAAGCAGCTCAATACCTGTGCTGCAGAGCGGACTGCTGCATTTTTCTCTCTTTTCTCCCTTGTCTGCAAGTCATCACAACAACTGAGTCAAAAGAGACAGGATGCAAAGGTCTATTTTTATCCTTGTCTGGACCTTGAGCCCTGCAGCAGCAGCTCAGGCATGGCCTGTTTATCAGATAACAGTGCCCACACTTGCAAAGCTTCTGGCCCTGTTTCTGGTCTCTGATACCACGTACCTTTTGTTAGTTTTTCAATGTGTTTCTGAATCTCGATGTCCACATTAAAATGGATGTATGTGTCCTCCTTCCTCAAAGCCACAGGAGTATCTTGCACAGGAGTCAGATCTATCCCGTTCAAATCTGCAGGAAAGAAACAGCATGAGAATGGCAGAAGCTTCTCAGACTTTAGGTTATGCTTTAAGAGATTTCCGAGTCACTCCTAATACTTTCACAAAAAGTTAATGCACACTTGGATTTTTTTTTTTCTCTAAACTTAAAGGGCAATCACACCCCTTCATAGACAGTGAATTTTCTTTTTGATTGCAATGTGAAAGCAGGTAAAGTCCTGACAGTATCCAAGATGAAAATTTGGAATTATCCCTGTTTTCTTTATTTTTAGGAGCACATTTCTGCTACCAGCAAAGGCTTCCATCTCCTCTGGAAGTGGGACTCCAGCAGGGCTTCAGAACCGCCAGCTGAACCAGCAGAAACGGATACACACCAAAAGCTGCTCTCCACACAGGGTCTGCAGGGCGCAGCTTACAGACTGTATATATTACACTGTATATGCCCTGCTTTGCAGCCTAGACCCAACATGCATTTTTCCTCTTGTTTTCCCCACAGGCAGAGGTGCTCTGGGGCCATAGGTTGGACTCCAGCTGTCAGAGCCAGCCACTGGCAGTGCTGTTCAGGCACAAGCCACCACACAGAACACTCTCTCACTAAGCCTCCGCTGATCACTCAAGTACATTTGTCCTCTTTCTCCCCTCGTTAGTGATCCCTTTCCCTTTGGCGGCACAACGTTGCTAACGAGGTGGCCAAGATGACAAGTACACAGCACACACACTGTGCCTGGGGTGCAGGCTGAGGCTGAGGCTGGGGGCCTGGGCCACCATTGATGCACTTCATCCAGGGAGCAGGCTGGGACCACCAATGTATCAGGAACAAACCTCTCTCCAAACCTGCGGAAGAGCAGCCTGGCATAGAACCAAGAAAAACAACTACTGAACATCTTGAGACTCCTAATAGGGACAAAATGACTTCTCAGAGTTACATTTCCTCGCCAAAAATATTGAGAAATAAAGTAGTCACCATTAACGGACTAGGCTATAGCCTGCCCACACACATGCTTTTTAATCCATCACTTGGTAGCCACCATTTATAGGAGCTTGCAAACAGAGCAACACATGTCAATAGAAAGACTTGTTGGGAAAGCAGGCCTAGCAATATGCAGTCCTCCTTAGCTCCACTAAGGAAATTATAGCTAGGTCTGAAGGCAAGCAACAGTTTTAACAATATGCAATCGGTTAGGAAAGTCAAACACTTCCGTGGAAGGGAACAACAAATGCTTGCTTTACAAGTTCTGGTAAGTTCCAGGATCCAATGGTAGAACCCCATTAGGGCTGGTATTTTCCTGTTGGCCAAGAAAAACCTAGTGTGAAAGAATTAAACTCGATTAAACACACACCCATCCAGCTAGCCCCACCACTGAAGTCAGCCATCCTCCAGCTTTCTGGCATACTAGAGGCAAAGAAAAACTTCACAAAAGTGACTAAAGAAATGGAGTCTGAAGAATAGCTATATAGTCTAAAAATAATGCTGCAAACCTAAGGCAGCACCATAACGAAATACTGCACATTTCGAAGTCTGAAGACATGAAGAGACAGTTGTATCAGCTGGGGAAGGCAAGAGTCATGCTCCAGCTTTTCCCCCAACCACATGAACTCCTCAAAGGTCCAGAGAGAAGTGGAAGGTTTCACTGTTGAAAAATCATCACAGGAAGTGGGATAGGATAAAGCTTTCCATCTCTATATTTTGGCAGGTAATGTTTGAGAACGTGACTGGGATTCATGTGACATTCAATGCTGTGACCCCTCCCTTCTGCCAAAGAGTTTGTCCGGTGGAGGATGTACCTGATCACCCAAGTGTTTTATCCCCACATTTGGTGTCCATTCACACATCTGAAGAGGACACACGCAAGGTCACCATCACAGCTGAAAATAACTGGAGACTGTTGACTCAGCTAGAAATTTGTATACTATAAACAAAAAAAGTCAAACCTCAAACGATTGTAAAGATAAGCAGAAGTCAAGTAGGGCAGGCTGAGGGTAAGCAATTCTGACTACAGGGGCTTCCTGCTAAGAAATGCAAAACGGGGAAGAGGCAGATGCTCCCATGAGAGAGAGTCTGAACACCAAAATTTCAGCCTCAAGCAAAGGCATCAACCACACTGTCATCTGAAACAATGATAAATCCTAATGTTGCCTGTTCTGGACTGATAGAGAGGTTCTTCCAGACTCATGGACCCTCTCAGAGCAGCAGGGGCTGTGAGCCTGCCAGGCTTTGGCCAAAATGTTTCACCACCAAGGCTAAAACATATTTTATATTTTATTTCACTTGCAAGCTTTGCTTCCCAGCTTCATACCCATTCCTCTAAACCTTAGGCTTCAGTAAGATGATCTTTGTTTTACTAGAAAATTAGTTTAATGACAGGGGAAGAACGGAGCCAGCGGGCTGTGGTTCACCATCTCCAGAAAGCCCAGAGACCAATATGTGTGGGTGTACAAGCAGCCCAGACAGGTCTGTACTTAAGAGTCAGCTGAAGAGGAAGCTGGAACAGAGAAGCACAGTCTGCCAAGTTACTGATACTCAGCTCCTGGCATGGGGAAGGCACCCCGGGGTCCACAGATAAGCACATCTCGGGGTCCACAGATAAGCACATCTCCTGCACTGATTCACCTCCCAGTATCTCTCAAATACAGATTTTTTCCGCCCTTGATTAAAGCAGAAGCTTTAAGTCCACAACAGAAAATGCAAGTACCAATGTGTATTTTTTTTTCCCCCAGCAGGTTGAAAAATCAATACAGCTTTCAGAAAATGCACTCTCTCCAAACTAGAAATGAGGAGCCAGGAACAGAAATCATTACCCTTTACACTGACTGTGATGTAAGGATCAATGCACTGCCCAGCATCTTTCAGACCAATTTTCTCTATGTTGATGGTGAGTAATGTCATCCCGGGTTCAGATGGCAATCTGGGTAATAAAGTACCTGGAAAGAGTAAAGCATGTTATTAACCCTTTGTGTCCTCTCACAGTAGAGGCTTTGTTTATCCCATCACCTCTCATGGAAGATGCTATTTTCCATAGTGGGTTCAAAGCTCAAGGATTCATATCTCAACAGTGCACAGACACAGTATCATTTGACAGATTTCAAATCCCACATCAAAAAATCCCAGGACTGCCTCAAGTCAAATAAATTCATAAAAAACTAATGCCAAAAGAACAGAAAGGAGCTTTGTTTAAAGTGTTTTTTCTTGCAGAATAACTCGCTCATGGAACTTGCTTTCTATCATTTTTAAAGAATAAATTTGTGAGGCTGGATTCAATCTGTAGTTGCAGGAAGTTCAGACACTCAATCAGGAGTCCCACCCCACGGAACATGACTTGGCTTCGTGTTGAACACCAAGGCTTGAACAGTAAGGAGGAAAATGGCACTGTTGCAAATCCCACTTGGACAGAAGGGAACCAGAGGAGAGATTCTCAATTATCCAAGTTCTACTAGCCTCTACTTAAACAAGGAAAAAAAAGTGTTTGCATCCCCCAAGTTCCCTTCTGCCTTAAGGAAGGGACTCCCAGCTCTGTATCACAAACATTCAGCATCACAGCTTTGTGGTCAGAGTAAATGAATCCTCACAGTGCTGAGGAAGACATTACAGCTAGGAAGAAACACAAACTGTTCAAACTCACTGACAGCCATGAGATTCTGTCAGCAACAGCAGAGGTTTCTTCATGCTGATTTTTGTGAAAACTGACAGGCTTCAAGCCTTATGTGAATAAGCACCAAGACAGAAAATGCTTAGACTTACGAGTTTGATTTAAAGTTATGGTTTTCTAATTAAAAAAAAAAGTTATCCCAAGCCTTGGGATTTAAACAAAGTAACAGTTTCCTTTGGCAAGTCCAATATGGGTTTTCCTTGATACTTTTTTTCCTCTTGATCTGCTTGAAGAGCTGGAGAACCAAGGAGTTTCTATCCTATTGGAGAGACTGGCTTTGCAAGAGGGAACCATGTATTCTGCTCTTAGAACTAGAGCCACAGCTTCAGCAAGACTTAATGAGCATTCCCACACCCAGTCCCTCTCTCAGGACCATCAGCAAGACCTGAATTCACATCTGTGATGCAGCACGTTTCTGTATTTCCTGTCTTGGCTGCTAGCAGACTCCTGACCTCCAAGGTACCTACTATGTCTGGAGACACTTCAAACGCATCATGGCAGAATTAAATCCACTGTTCTAAAGTAACAGGACAGGTTTCTGACCATAGGATGGTAAGATAAATGTTAAAACACAAACTTAATAGAGAGCACCCATTTCTGCAAAGAAGCACACACACACTGCTCCAGTTCATCTTGCTGTCTCTACTGCACGAATGTTCAAAGACTGAGTTATTATTTCAAAATAATGTAAGGTGGAAGCAAGCTCATTTTCTCTTTGGTGCAAGACTTTGCTGTCTTGCAAAGGTCTCCTAAAAGCAGCACGTCCCCCAGGAGCAACTGTAACTGTCTGTTTTCCTATTTGTCACTCAGTGGGACTAAGTGATAGGATACCAAACATAAAAGTTACCCAAAATACGCATCAGACTGGCATTTATCATAAAAATAGTGGCTAAGAAAAATTATTGTGTCACTGAAACATGCTTTCTGGAATGCATGAAATTGCAGAGTGGCAATGAACAGAAAAGTCAAGCTGATTCCCAGCAGGTACGAGAACAGCGGGACCAATGGTCTCCAAGGAAGAGTTTCTTTTCTGCCTCAGGAATAGCCAAGCCAGCGATGGACTCAAGCAGCTGACTGCAACCTGTCCCAGGCAGGTCTTCTGCTGAAACTTCTGCAGTCATTCCACATAGGAGCTGTTGACATTAGAAGCACAGTGACTTCTCTGTGGTGTAACTTTACTAGGGCTGGGCATCACACTGCCAGTCTGCCACCACAGCTCAGGCCCATGTGCCTTCAGCAGGCTCCCACTAAGGCCTCACACATGAGGAAACTGTCAGTCATTTCAGACACAACCACAGGACGTCATTGCCAGAGGAGGGAAGGGAGCATCTACAAATGAAGGAAGTATCCTCTTCCAAGTGCACTTCAGATATACAAAGGTGAGCCAACCCAACCGCTCACTGCCACCAAGACACAGGCACTCAGTCCCTCTGTTCCCAAACCCCGCTTCAGAGAAAGGGGAAAAAGTGACAAGTCTCCTGCTGGGTTCACAAATGGAAATGGTTCACAGAAGAATCCTTTGCCAGCACAGCACTGGAATAAAGATGTATATAGCCAGGAGAAAGGCAGGAAACCTTTGCTGTTAGAGGCAGCAAGCCATTAGCCAATTCAGCTCCATACAGTATGGAAGTCTAACTATACAAGTACTCTTTTGTGTAAGATTTCCCATCAAATGTGTATTTCACTACAGAAAATATAGCTACACCTACATTTGGCTACATTGCAAGTGAGAATGTCTGTATTAGCACAGGAAGACTTCTAGAAAGCAATGTAAGGTATGTCACCAAATAAGACTTTCCCTTTTTCTGGTATCAAAGGCAAATGAAGATCAATACACAGATGCCCAATACTACGGACTGTTACCAAAGATTGTATTTTGAGGGTTGAAACTAAGAGCTGAACGAAGAACATTACGGCTACACGAACACGATCAAAGAAAACCGTATATACTAAAAGGTTATCATACCTTCGTTGGCTCCTGGATTAGATGAATGGTGCAATGTGATAACGATGAAGCCATGCATGGAGAAGACAAGACCATGGTCAGTTAAACAATACGGATACACACTATGGATTAAAGGCATATAGAAGCAGAGTGCAACACAGCTCTATCAGTTCAATATGGAAAGTCCACTTTACTTGCAAGGCTCACGTCAGAAGGCTGCAAACTGCTTTTGTTTAAGCCTCATCACCCAGAGAAAGAGCAACAGAGTAACCTCCAATCAGGCAAAAAGCACCCTGCTAATCTACATTCAATAGGGAAACAAGATCTGTGTTCAAGTAGGACAAAACCACCCTAGGGGTTTATATTACTGTAGCTACGGGGAAGTATACCTTAATGCAAAAGAATTTCAGAATAGTCAGATATGCAGTTTATTAAGTAGATGACAACATAAAATATCAGTAACTTCAGGAGTTCCTCTCACCTCTTCTTAAAAAATCATAGAATTGTTCAGGTTGGAAAGATCTTTAAGATCATCAAGTCCAACAGGTTTACTGAGGAGTAATTCTGTAAGAATGTATATACTCCAAACCTCTCCTCTTTCCGATCTGGCTACTCTCCTTCTTTGAAAGTGATTTAACCATAAACTCAATCTGTCTATCAACTTAGATTCTATGTCCACTACATCCATACAGCTCTAACTGTAGGCACTATGGGCACAGCCTTATTGATCCACCACTAGACCAAGAGCTACTCAAGGTCTCTCTGCTGTACTTTGGACAGACAGAATAAATTTATTTATAATGGTAAGTAACAAGAATTAAGACAGTAAATGTAAGCAATAAAAGACCACAATATATTATAGCCTGTTTGTGAGCTTAGCATAAACGACTGTGGAGCGTGCATACCTTCATCAGTAGAGCCTGCAGGGCCCATATTCCATAGCATGCATTGGCTCGGATCTATGGACAGAGGCATGTTTTCTCCAGGCATAAAGTCATGCCGCATCCTAGCTCTTTCAATTGTAATTCCAGTACTGATTTCCCTACTTGTTGTCTCCTTCCCAAAACATGAAGTTTGCCAACCTGCTCTGAAACTAGAAACTTGTTTCTTCTTCAAAGATACTACACCAGGGACCAAAAGAACCTCTGCTGCAACACCCTACTCCTTTGCCCAATAAATTGCAAAAAGCCGAAGTTACAGGAAGACCTTATCTAGAATCTGAAAGTATATCAAGTTCTACAAGTGCTTTCACATGAACAAGGACTTAGGCTATCAAAACCAATGCTACCTTCTCTTTATCCTCTCAGAGCTTGGGTTTAGTCTCAGCCATTCTCTCACCAGATGATGCAACACAAAAATAACCCGCAACAACTTATCACATCTCTAGCAGGATGTAATGCTTCTTGCAGGAGAAAGAGTGCCACAATTTACATTTAAGTATGTGCTTAAAACACTTCACACAGTACAGTTAAGAAAGCACATGGAATGAAAACACTGAGTTTGAAAAAGAAATAGAGGCTAATTATTTGAGGTGGATGGTACCACCCTCACAGGTTATCCATACAACTGTTTTGCAATAGGATACTGTTTGCTGAGAAAAAATATACACTCGCCACCTTTGTGGTTCTCCAATACAGCAGTAGAGTTTACATTAACCTGTTGCTCCTCACCTGAACTTTTGAAATCACAGTTGAAGAAAGGGGCTCCTCAGAGACAGAACTTACATGTGCTATGGCAAGGCTGTGCACCTACCTGGAACTCTAGCAGGAAAAGAATCTGAAGACCCTGCTCCAACTCCTCCTTCCTCATCATCCTCCTCAAACTCTAAGTGTTCTTCTTCTCCAGGTGCTAAAATCTTCCTGTAAAATAGGAAAAATAAGAATGAGATCAAAGGTAATTCATCAACTGGCTTTCAAGTCACAAGTCACCATCTGAGTATAGAGCAGGGGCTATGTTTATTGCCATTTCATCCTTCTGATGAGCTACTGACTAGCTACAGTAATATCTACATACCCTGATGAGATTGCAGGAGCTCAGCCCACATAGAAAGAACAGACGCAATTTCCAATACATATCTGTACATGAAGTGACGCGGTTCTCTCTTACCTGAGTGGGACAGGCTGAACATCAAAGGGAAACTCCTTATTGTAAGTGAGGATATTCTTTAAGACTGCAGACAGGAAGAAAAAATAAATCCATATCCATAAACAAGCATTAGTTCCACTACTTCACACAGCTATGTCCATTCTCACAACATCTTCAGACACATAAATAATGATATAAAATAAATCAGACCATGGAAAAAAAATTCTATCATATTTTAAATACTGGTACAGTCCTGATGAGAGCTACATCACTATAACATTCAGACAGGTTAACTGCAATTCCAGTACACATTTTACACAGGCAGGGAAGATAAACATGGCAATAACCAAAAGCATAATGAGAAACAGCTACAGACCCCAAGGTTAATGGTAGTCTTTGGTGGTTATGGAAAGGAGGGTGCTGCTGTTACTGGCAACAGCTCCAAACAGATTCAAGTCTCCAGAACTGATACACTTCAGCACACATGGAGGCTGCACACTCAGTCACCGTGAGAGTCCAAGATGCTGCCAACACATAGCTTAGTTGAGATTTCCACTTCTTCATGCATTTTGAGGACTTTTTCTTTTGTGGTGGTGATGGTGCTTTATATTTGGTTGTTTATTCTTTTTTTCCTTTTTTTTTCCTGCCCCCAGATGTCTAGACAGATTGGAAAAATTCAAAAGATACAGTGCAACATCTGAGCATCGAGCCCCAGAGACACCGACTAACTCTTTAGCATTTGATGAAGAATGGCTTTGCCATTTGTACTGGAAACGTACTCAAGTTTTAGTAATCAAAACTTTAGCTGTTATTTCCAAAAGCATTTATGAGTAAAAGCAAAATTTCCAAAAGCACGTGAAAGCAATAAGCATCTCATGACACTGAAGGGCCCAAAAATTTACAAGAGGACACCTGCAGGGAGAGGCACTCTCCTATCAGACAATGGGTGTCCCAGACTGGGCAGGGGGGAAAGGAGGTAGAAAAACTGAGTCCTCTCACCGAGTCTTATTTTGAATAAGCCCTTTCAGAGCACATGTTAGTAATCTCCTCTCAAGACTACCAAATGAGAACAAAACTGTTTTAAAACCACGTTAAGACTACACAAATACCCAGAGGTACTTAAATACCAGTTATGTTTAAGGAACCACTGCCAGACCCCTCTGCCTCTGCATCCTACAATTCAGTCAATATGGGAGAGCTTCCCTGTCTGCCTTCATACTCACACCACTCAGCACAGGCTCCATCATTCACTTGCCAGACACCATCTGAACACTACAATGAATAAAGAATCCCTCAGGGAAATGACAAAGAACTCAAAAAGTCATTCTCTTTGCTCGTTCTGATTTTTTTTTTCTGATTTCAGTACCACCACCTGAGAGGTTGGATACTGTCTGGTTCCAGCTGGACACGATACATAAATACACAAAGCTTTAAGTTGCCTTCAGTCAGATATGACATACAAAACTGATGCCAAGTCTGTCTCTCTCTGAAGACTTTTGTTCCGAGGGATCAGTAACAGAGATCTCATCACAGTGGCAAAGAATCACAGCCACTTCCCAACCGAACAGCAGCTGATTAGTATCAGGGAGTCACCTTCCAGCGCAGCTGAGGTTCAGGAAAAGAAGGGGATTTTTTAATCACTCTGAATTCCCCAGCTCATGGCCAGAGATAGAAAGTGAAACTGCCCCAGACAAAAATCTCAGTAAGGCAAGATCTCTTACAGATCACAGGCATGTCATACAGAAGCAGTAGAAATGACAGCAGTTCTCCTCCCACCTTCCCAAGGCTGGTAACCACTGGAACCCTCTCTCTTCCCATTAGCCAGTTTCTCTCACTACATGAATGAACATCCCCTGAAAATAATCCTTCTAGTAATACATTTCAGTCATCACTAGAGGGCACAAAATACTCCACCGATAACGAGCACAGGAAAAAGGCAAACAATTTTACAGCACCTTTGAGGAAAAGGAAAATCCTCTTTACATCTATCACAAGTAGATAGATGCAAGTTTCAGTTGATTTAAATAAAAATAACAAGATTACAGGAGAAAGCAGTAGGTCACAAAACATTGGAATCTCCCTTGCAATACTGTATAAGATACCCAAGCTTTACAAGGTTGGTTTGGGCTTTTTTGGTTTTTGTTTTGTTTTTAAAAACACACGTTGCCTCTGGGAGAAAGAGCACATCCCCTCTGTAACGCTGCTGCTGGGAACATGACTCGCAGAAAGCTCTCCATGTGTATAACTGATGGGCAGATCCCATTTATGCTGCTTTTCCAACAGAAATCTTTTAAAAATAATGTTCTGCAGACTCTCGTTGTGATGAAGCTGCCTTGTCTTTTGTGATGCTGGACATGATCACATTGATTTTATCAGCAGTTGCCTCTCTTTTGAAAGATTTCAAGAGAAGTTATCAACATGAGCTGTAAGACCAGTACACTCTAGCTTGGCAAAGACCACCGTCCATTTAGATTCTTAATGACAGCCTGTGATACCTGTACTGATTTTTTGTAATTGGATGACAAAATAATTCAGATACCAGGCTCCCCAGTACAACTCAGTATCTACTTCTCTCATAATACATATACATTGAGTTTGAAACTGGTCGCTTAGTGGCTGGAATTATCCCACACGAACACAGGATGCCCCAGCCTACCCATTTGTAACATGTATAACATTGGTCTAAGCTTTCACAAGAACAGGACTTGTGAGATCCAGTGTGTTAGCAATGATTTCACACAGTGTAGTCTCAAAATAGCTATTTGTATGTACAGACCCTCCTGCAGCATTATTGTAGCACAAAAGATTCAGTGACAAATCCTATAAACAAACAAAACTAGCCAAAACTGCTTCACTTTCCAAGCAATGTGAAATGCAAGCTTAAGTAGGAAAAGTTACAACTTGACAACACAAGGGGAAAGGGAAAAAAAAAGCTAAATCTAAGGGCCTTGGTTGTTATAACAACACCCAAACCTATTTTTTCTGCCATTTTGACAGCTTCAGGCACAAAAGTAATTAAAGCAAGCCAAATTGTGTGAATAGCTGTTTTCGTTCCACACGAACAGAATGGCTTGACCAAACAAAGGAATCACTTACTTGCATCACCAGCCCAGATTTTTTTTTTAGCCTTTTCTGGAGGAACATGAGAGAAAATTGACAACGCACAAATTAAAACACTTCATGGTGTATTTTATGAAATGGCTAGTGTTGGCCTGATCAAGATTTACTCTGTTTAAGATATACTTAAAAGCCACAAAACAAAGGCACAATTCAGAGAGAAAGAGGCCGGAAGAACCCAAGTCAGACAGCGGCATTAAGAACATCAATGTTCAATTGTTGTTGTAGAAGCAGCACCCGTTCCCCTCTAAGGAAAATAACTCAGTGTCTCTGAAAACCGATGGCCACACACGGTTCCTCAGTTTTAATACAGTTGCTTGCTGTATGAAGCCTCAGCTGAATGTGCTTCACACTGGGGAACAGGTTTTTTTGACAGCTAAAAATCAATTCTCTGATGGAGGGCAAGATAAGCGACAGAACTGTTGCACCATAATTGAAATTTTGGCTTCTAAGAAAAGGAGGCATTTCAAGGGAATCTTTACATCTGTTGGCAGAATGTAAATTCTAACTAAACCCTTCAACAGTCACTTCCTTTGATTTGTAGAGCGGTTTGATCAATTAAAACATGATTCCTCGCTCTCTTCCACCATTTGGTTGCTCACTGCGCTTTTGCACAATGGAGTCTAAAATCCAGTCATTAAATGATTACAGCATTTTAAATATTTTGCAAACAGAGAGCAGAAGTAGCCATACAAAATAATGCCAGATCAGAAGATGCAATATGCAGCTTGAGAAAGATCTAGTATTTCCAACACATAAAACCCTTTCCTGAGTTATGGTCTTCACAGACCTAGCAGTCTTGTACTGTACCTTCACTTTCCATTTTCAGGGAATAGTTTAAAAGCATTTGGACTCTGTTTTGGTGGAGATATTAGGAACTTCAATTCAATGTCCTGTTTCTTGACAAGCATCCCTGTAGGATCCTGTGCCAGTTACTTAGAGAATGGGAGTGCAGAAAAGCTCAGCTTACTAATGAAGTGGAAAGACTTGCCTACCCATCATGTTTATCCTCAACAACCTCCCTGATTATAGAAATGTGACAGGACCAAAATAAAACCAGCTTTTGCCAGCATGAAACCTCTTCCACATCTCCAGTTCCCCAAGAATAGCAAAACCATTAGCATTTGGGATAATACTGTTTAGATGTGGAAGCTCTGACCATAAGGATGCTTTGAGAATAAAGTTGACGGTGTTACGGGAAGGAAAATGTAGCAGATAAATAGATACTTCCTACATGAAAAAGTTATTTCTGGATTGACATACGAAGAACTGACCCAGGATCAGCTGGGAAAAAAACAACATCACGCAAAACCCTTCAAAGACTGACTCACATCCTCGCTGTGACTCCTAGTCTGGTAGCATTACAGTGGGAGGTGACAGGTGATTGGCTACCACAAGCACAATTTAAACATTCTCAGAAGGAAAAATAAATTTCATGCTTCAAGAAGGAAGACCATAAAGTGTTGAAATTCAGTTCAAACAAGAAACATGCAGGTTAATTTTCCAGCTGATTATCTGCTCTACTAGTGATAGCTTAAATTACTGTTTTGTTCAAAAATTAGCAGCACCCAAAGAATTACCTATTTGAGAATAAAGACAAATGCATTTCCTAAAACACTGGGGCTCTTATACGTTGAAGTTACCCACATTAGATACCTTAACATACATCAAGTTTTGTCTACGTGGTAACAGATATTTGGAAGAGCTACCTAAACCCAGCATTCTTGTCAAACCACATTGCGGTCAGTCAGTATTCATGATGCTGTCGTATTTTCCACTGTAACGATAAATGTCACTCACTTAAAATACAAAGATACTACTTACTTGGTTCCAACTTCTTCAGATCCTCCAGCTTAAATTCATCCTGTGATTGGGTGGACTGGGACATTACAAAGAAATAGTTAAAACTTAGCATGCACCTTCCCCTCAGACAGAGCTACCATATCTTAGAATAAGCACGCAAGGCGTTTCCTTTGTTCAGGTGTACAAAGTTACCCCAAAGATACATCCTGAAAAAAAACCAAAAAACAACCCACCCGAACAAAATCTCCCCAACAGAGGAAGGATTCCCATCTCTCCTTTCTCCAGCTCTGGTGATGCACTTTCTTCATCTGGCTGTTGCGCATGTCTGTTTCTTAGTAAGCCTTTTTGTAACTAAGAAAAGTTATTTTCATATATTTTCATATATTTTTCAAATATTTTCATTCTGAGATAGTTCACCGACAGTTTGGGAAGCTGAACTAGACTATTCTCAAAGGACAAGTGGCAGAGCTGGCATAAGAAAAATCGTCACATTAAGAGGACTGACACTGGACATCCTCCTTTAGGCAGACGATCAGGCCTTACCTATTGTGTCATTGCACCCTTGGCATCTCTTACGATTACCCATAATTTTCAACATTTCTTTAAGGCCCAACAAGTTCTTTTTCCTTGATTTTGCCCAAGTGTCATCTTCTGCTGTTGCACCCATGAAGCTGCCCACAGTGGGACACATCTGCCCTCACCACAAAGTCACAGGGACTCAGGACAAGCGCAATGCTGTTCAAACACCCCAGGTCAGATCAAACCAGGAAGACAAGGAGAACCAAACAATTCAAATGCTGCACGGCCTTCAGACTGGTCAGCCCCCACCTCACTAGCCCAGCTCAAGCACGCTGCCTAGATTGGCACTGTACGTCAGCCTCTCAGGCGACTGAAGGCAGCACAGTGGAGTGGGGCTGCCACACTTTGTACAGCAACACGAAGTACTCATGAGCACTGTTGGGAGTATCTCGATGCAAGATTTGCCTGCCAACACTCTTTGTTGGTAAAGAGGTAATCCAGTAACCCAAACTTTGCTTCAGATGATTCATTCCTCACACATTTACACTCTTTTGGAAATTTCTCTTGCTTCCTTTTTGTTTTAGGGGATGAGATTGTGCTAAGAGAAAAAGAAATTCACTTCCATGATATCTACTTTCAGTCCAGAAAAAAAGCCCAAAGAATAGCTTCTAAATTATTTTTATACACTTGCCTACAGCACCGCCAGTTTTCATGACTACTACAAAATCATTTTTATTCTACACACACATTCTTACTCATGCTCTATTATGATTTGTGAAGCAGCTGAATTTCTGCAAGGGTCACTCCAAGGATCTTTTCACACTTGCACACAGGTTAGGAAGACAAATTAATCAGGTCTGAAGGAGAAGCATGAGGTAAAGAACCAAAGACCTGTTGTTAAATTCCTATACAAACCCTAATGCATGTTCATATAAGCACTTAAGGGCTTTTAATGCAGCCACCTGTGTTGTCACCTGGAAAGTTCAAGTGTTCAGGAGTTTGTTCACCGTGTTTTCAGAGGTTTTGGCTATGACTGAAGACTGTAAACTATCTTTAAAAAGCTCTACAGTTACTTATCACTGAAATATGAAGTGACATAGGAAAGAGCTATACCTGTAAAGCTGCACTTCTCAGTTCCAAACATGTTGCAATTTTAGCTATGGTTTTCTGAAAGAAAAAACAAAACAAAGCCAACTTAATTTAGTATCAAAACTGTATTCTTCCATATTCACATTTTTTTCAAAATAAATACAAACAATTGCTTTTTCTTGCAAAGATCTCTGATCTATTATTCAGTACCAGATCATTCAGCACCAAAAACATTTTTATATACAACCAGTATTTTCCAAAAGTGCTATAGATAGAACATACATCAGTCACTTAACTCCCCTCCCAAGCCTCATCAACACAGATGGGGTTCATTCACCCAGCAGAAACCGTAACAATACCTACCACACCATAAATTGTTTATAAACTCAACTGCTCTGAAGCGATAGGGGAGAGAAAGGACAAAAATTATCCAAACCAACCAGTCCATTACCTCTGAAAACTTGAGTGGTTTGTGCTAATTTGCCCTTTTTAGGGGTCAACCCCACAATTCCTCTATGGGGTTTACAATCTCAGCTCTCCTCAGAAGGTACAGAAGCCCAATACCTCAGCACTGAAAAAACACAGTCCAGTTCTGTGGGTTTTGGTGGGAGAGGAAGTATAACGGCAGATTATTTTTCTAACTTCCTATTTTTGTAATTTTAAGACTCTTAAACGCTGAGTGAAGCATGAAATAGATTCTTTAGCTACCTAAAATATCTCTAAGCAGAACTGTGAAGTAGTATCTGATTTTTATTTTAAAACATAGAAGAGAGGGAAGGGCTTCAAAATAACCCTTTACTAGCAGCCTCACTTTGAAGACAGTGCTACTAAGCTTTTATGTCTCACAAAGTAAGAAGCTCAAGCAAGAGTCATGTTTGTTCCTACTACTATCAACTGAAGAAAAACAAGAGGAATTCAGACTTCTGTAACTGACACCAAGTGGACACGACTACATGGTCTATTTTACCTTGCTTGACCATCATGCGTTTGTTCATTAACTAAAAGGTTTTGGTGAAGAAAAACAGTCTATCCACAGAGATAAGGGCCAAATGTAATTCAAAATGCTCTGTGGAACATTTACAGGCCAAGAAAAATAGCAACAATGAAGCCATAAAGAAAAACAGGTTATTTTCAAAGTAAGATTTCCCCTCAGAAGGAAGATAAAAGTTTAAACATGCACCTGTAACTCATTCTCTGCTTTTAAACCAGACAGTATAAACACAGTTCCTCCAAGCTGGATGCAAGAGGAAGGGATTTCCTAGAGCACAACTCTAGTATCAAAGAGTTTCAAGAGTATGGGCATCTGGCAAGTTATGCAGTATCACTCAAAAGCCAAAACTTCCCTTTAAAGGGGGTTTTAGGGTTCCATTTTAGGAACCATTTTAGGGTTCCAAGAGGTTTGTAGCACCAGGCAATACGGGGCATGTGTTCACAGCGACCTTCCCAAGTCATTTGTCTTGACTCTCCTGGTACACAAAGTTGAAAGATTTCAGGAGCTAAATCATAAGCAGATCAGACACCAATACCTCAAGGGCACAGCCCACAGCTGGAGTCTGTAAAAGCCTGAGATACCCAATTTTCATCTCCTACCTCAGGCTCAAAGCTTTCAAAGCCATTTCTCCCCACCTGCTATCTCCTCTCATTTTAAACACTATTTTACAACACAGCATTAGACCAGACTTTATGTCCTCGTAACTTATATTACTGTCCACAGTGTGGAGGTCTTATAAAAAACTCAATTATTTTGAGAGCCTTCCAGAAAAGTAGTGACGGATATTTGCACAGGACACACATTGTTGTCTCCTCTGCCTAGAGCGCAGCATGTGCAGTGGTCTGCTGTTTGGGAATTTTAATATAGAGCAATACGACCGTATGCTTGCATGCAACACGGCAGAGGAAAAATATTACAGCTCTCTTTTTGTGGAGGTTCATTTTGTAGTCTAGGTTCAGTCAACAAACTTCTACCTCCCTGAAATAAATTCTGCTACACAGGGATCCATAGCTGGATCTCCAGCACAGCTTGGAAAAACACTTAAAGAAAAAATTAAAAAAAACCAAACCACCACACAAACAAGGAGTACCTACAGTCCTGGATTAATTTTTACACTTTCAGGCCCACACTCCACACATGGTTGTTGTGGATTTACATGTACCTGCAGGCTGGATAGGAAGACACCAGGTAGTACTACAGAAACAGATTCTCAGTCCCTAGGGGGAGAGTGCACCACATCCATCTGATCAGCTGCAGTGTGACAAAAGGAATTCCTTTTTGTATTTGAGAACATCTGGAAAGATACATCTGCAAAGGTAGAATCTGAAAGAGGAAGGTGTGAAGTAATGCGTAAAAGAAAGGAATCCAGAGGTTTCCAAGGGAAGGAAGGGGAAATATCTGAGGTTTGACTACGGCTCTAACATTTGTAAAAACCCAGCTGCTCCGAAGATTTGGGTGTTGATGGCCGAGCAAAAGCATGCCCATTTGATGTTACATCAAAACCCCTCCAACTGCCTCACAGAAAGAGGGCTATGAGTTCGCAGGGTGCCAGCACACAGTCTCTATGCTCCTCCACACAATCAGGACATGTACACAGATTTTCACATGGCTTTTCCCCTCTTGGTCTCACATGTAGAGCATTAATTTCCCCCTGTAAATGAGGTCCCAAGAAGCACTGTTTGACCTCTATTTCCTTGGTCAATTCACCGATAAGCTCAGCAACACCCCCGTTCCCCATCCTGCAGATTCGTAGCTGTGTGTTCTTAAAACTGCCTGAACCAGCTGCCTCCTAGCAGGACAAACAGCAATACAAAAATGAGTGTCTTCTGACTGCTGGGGGTGAAAGGCAATAATGGCTCAAGAAACAGATTAACTGAAGAGAGTTTAGGAGTCTTAAAATAGTAAAGAATAGGTTTTATACGGAATCTATTGAAACATGGCAAGCTCCCAGCAGGCATTATTCATAACTATTTTTTTAAGGGACCACACCCAACCCAAAAGTTAAAAATGCAGCTAAACACTGCTATCATTTTCAGCTGCAACTATCCCATGCAAAGGCTCCTTTTTGCTGCAGGGAAAACACTCTGCATCTCATTAGAAAGACTGAAGCCATAATTAACTTTGCTAGTTTAAAATAGTTAAGATTCAGTTTTATGTAAACACGTGATTTGGAAAGGGAAAAAAAAGCCAGCTGATCTCATAGTCAAGGTTTCTTCAGGGCAGTTGTGTGAGTAATGACTGTGCTAACTGTAATGCAGTCAAAGACATTTGCAAAATACAGAGCCAGAGCAGAGTTTGGCTTTAAAGAGAGCTCTAGGCAGTTAGGAGACCACTAGTTTAATGAATCACGCTAAGACTGTTCAACAGCGCTCTTATTTCAGCTAGTTACCATTGCATTAAAAAAGGCATGATCTTCTAACAGTGCAGAAAACTCAGCCTTGCACAAAAACAGTTACGCGAGAAGCAACAACTGTGGTTAGCAGAGGGCTTTAAAGGTCAAATTTATTGCATAGAGAACTGGGTAAGTGTAACTATAGCTGGAGGCAAGCTGACAACCATGGCCAAACCTAACTGGAAAAATTCATGTAGCAATGAGGTAAATCCACCAGTAACTATATGTTAATATTCCATACAGCTTCTAGGTGATGAAACTGTAGAACAGCCTCCTTATAGCTGTTGCGGGATGACTAGATTTAAACACCATAATTTGGTGTTTTCAGAATTTATCTGCAGAGAAATTCTTCGACAAAATTCCCAATCATTAATGAAGATTCCAGCATTGTCAATTATCCAAGTCAAGACAGAGCCCTCCCTAAGGACTAAAACTCCAGAATTATGGCCAGCAGTAGATATAACACAACAACCTCTCAAAAGCTGAAAATCCAGGAGTGAACAGCAAATTCTGGAGACTAGCCTGCTCTATCAAAGGAAGTAGCACACACTATTTCAAAACAGACTCTTCAGGTCAAGGGCAAAAAGGCAAGATATGAATATTTAAAAATCTGAATTCTTACCATAAACAATACATTTATTATAAGATAAACGATAACTGGCTCACAGTACACCTACGAAAGAAATTGGTGGTAACTGTCAAGTGTTGTTAGATTAACAGATTGTATGATTACGTTAGCAAGTAACACACCATCAATTATGGTGTGGCCATATCTGCACCATACCACCACCTGTGATGCATGAAATAAACCCAAACATGGTAAAAGTTTAGACAGATGAGGTTGAGAATTGAAATGTAGCCTTGTCCTTTCCCTGTAGCTGTAAAGCAAATAGTTTTCCCTCGATACTGAGGGATCACTGCCAAAATCCATCTTCCCCACAGAGTATGTCAAGAAATGATGACACCCTCACAGTAACTCTCAGCAGTATGTACTGTCCTCCGGAAAACAGTTAACTAAATCTACACAAAGTCTGAAATGAGGGTAGATCACCAACTGGAAATCATCATTAGCTTC
Organism: Mesitornis unicolor; assembly: GCF_000695765.1. Classification (NCBI taxonomy): domain Eukaryota; kingdom Metazoa; phylum Chordata; class Aves; order Mesitornithiformes; family Mesitornithidae; genus Mesitornis; species Mesitornis unicolor. The sequence continues at coordinate 37,260 of NW_010191265.1, forward strand.
AGAGCCTTGACTTCTCCAGTCTATGAAATTCTGCGCACAGTCTTGGCCAGTAATATTAGATAAGCAAACCCTGAAGTGTACACGCTGTTCTAGATTCAGAAAAAATAAGAGGTGGCTCTTATATGGCATACAGAACCTCAGAAAGACAAGATATTACGGAAACAGACTTTTTGGAAGCAGGACGAAATAGCGTGCTGGTGGATGCATAGGCAGAAACTTCGTTGAGCAAGAGTAGCTGGTTTGGTATGTAGATTATTTGAAGGGTGGTGAGAGAGAAAACGCACTTCTATTTAACCAAACAGCTTGAAAACCCAGAAGTGTGCTAAACTCTACTCCTACACACCAAGTGAATGATACCAGTGATGACAGTAATTGGTCATTATCACTAGATTACACTGGCTGAGCTCCTGCAGAAATACAGAAGATCAGAACAGCGAGGAGCTTGACATTAGATGAAAAGATTTTGCTGTACATAGTTTTAAGTGCTTATTTCAAAGCAATAGCAAGACTCTTCTTGTTGCTGTGACCAGCATTCCTCATAGTAGAGGGAAGAAAGCGAATGTTCTCTCAACAAAACATTGGGGAATTAGGCTGTGTTTGTGGCTAATGAAATGGGCACTACCATTTGATAACCAGGCTCAATGCTTCAGTGCATCAGCCCCTTACTGATCTGCAAAAAAAAAGCAAGTGATATAAATGTCAACCTCTTTTAAGTTATATCAGCTTTAAAAACAGGTATCACTCCGCAAGGATTCAAAAACAGAAGACTGTTGCCTTAAGACACAATCGCAGTTGTGCATCTAACATCTGAGGTCAGTTATCTCTGCTTCCTGAGGCCCCCAGGCCTTCCCTCATGGCTGACCTCACTCACTTCCAGTCTGGTCCAAGACCCTTTCCACAAGATTCAGGGAACATCTGGAAGCAAAGCCCTGTGTGGTTCTGGTTCCCATACTCAGAGGAGATGATGCCTCCAAAAGTGAGATCAACACTTTGCCTTCATAAAGTAACCGTATTTTCAAAAGTATCCACAGAGGGGAAACACACAGTCAAGATGACTATAGCTAAGGATGACTGAGAATGCTACCAGCAAGGGATAGAATAGAAGCAATCAAAGAAACAGCTGTCCAACATTAACAAGGCTCCCAAGCCTTCAGCTCAGGAAAGGTGGACCAGATCCACCTCCAAGATGATGACTCAGTTTAGGACGATAACGAGCCTTATCTTCTTCTTTGCAGAAGGTAAACAGAACATGGAAGACAGCTTCCTTGCTTTTCTTATTGGTATACTTTGAGGAAACAGGTACAAACACCTGTCAGCCCCTATGTCATGGTGTATTTCTTTGCAATGAGTTTCTTTAAACCTATGAAGTTCATCTCCACTTTCTGTAGCCAGGACCTGTTGTCAGGACCAGCATTTCCAAACACAGACCCCATTACTCAGGCACCCTATTACCACCGCTGGGATTCTGGGCTAGCAAATGTCAATCTTCAGGCAACACCATTGCTCAAACAAGTGACATTATGACTTGGAAATCTAGAAATACAGGGGTCCTCTAATTTAGTATTCCTAAGAAAAAACGTTTTTATACAAGACAGGAAAATTTATCAGGGCCTTTATCTCCAACGATTTTATTTTGCTGAAAATGTTTGAGTGTATGAGATCTCAGCTAGCATTTTCCTCTTAAATCCTGTCACAAAATTGCATTAATATGATGTTGAGACAAGAAACAGCCTTTTCAACTGAGGGGAGGGAGGAAGGAGTAAAGTAATTTCAGTATTTTGAAAGAATATAAACAAATAACATTCTAAGAGACAAGTAGGGAGTATTATGCCAGGACCCTTCCCAGTCAGGTGTTACATGTTAAGCTAATGTCCTCCTCACACTCCCTGATGTGTGCAGTTCAAGATGCTTTGTATTCAGGCTTCACAACATATATTGTGCTGAAGTTGTATACGCAAGTTGTCAAAAGGTCGTCCAAAAAAGAAACATTCAGGTTATGAAAGACACTGGTCAGCACGCACGACACTCAATATTACACAACAGAGCATCTGTCACATCTAATGGCAGCAACTGGTTTAGCCATGCTAGGCTCTGTTTCTGTTTATGTATATCAAGGGAGGAAAAAAAAAGTCTCATAAGGCTCTGGTTTTCAAGACACAAAGAACCACAGCACACATCAACATCTATGAGTCAATGACTGAGCGAAGAGCAACACTCACCTTTTGATCTTCTGTGAATTCTGAGTTGTTGTGCTGAGACTGCGCCTCTTTATGTAGGTGCCTTGCTAATCTGGATGGGGGGAAAGAAAACTGTGAAGTGGGAACATAACACACAAACACATGCCACCAGTCTCCAGAAAACATGTTGGCCAAAAGGCCCACAGACTGCTACTCCAAATACTATTTGGTGTTTTTCATTGGGTTTTTCTGTTGGGTTTTCTTTAACAAAGATTTCTATAAGCATGGTAGTCAGTACTTAAAAAACCCAGAAGATGGACAAAGTATGCAACTGCACTAGGAAGGAAAGACTACGTATATGTTGTACTATGGAGCGAGAACATGCAAGAAGGTCCTTCTAGCCAACAGTCCCTTTTGTAAGCACTGACCTTTTCCCCTTCCCCATCTCCTTAGTTTGTTATTCTAAAATAAACCCACTGTGGTATGAGCCCACATGCATTTCACAGGGAGGGTTTGAGGCAAGCCGAAAGGAGGCACAGGCACCCTGGCAATGGCTGCTCACTCTCCCAGTGCCGGACGCCAGGCGCCGGGTGGCTTGGCCCAGGCTGTGGGGTGGATCAGCTCACATCTGTGCCTGTCAGCATTGCAGACGGAGCAGAGACCCCACCCCGTGTCACCAGGGAGACGGGAGTACCCAGGGGTTTGGGAAGCAGCAGTAAGCAAACAGCTTGAGAAAGCGAAAGGAAGCTGGAGAGGGACTCTATGGGAAGAGTTACAGTTTCCGTCCGGGGAGGAAGGAGAACATTAAACAAGCAAAACCTCTGGGCAATTGTTGCTATTCCCTGTAAATAACTTTTTTAAAAAAAAAAAAAAGCAGGGAAGGGCAGCAGGAACAGGGAGCTGAGGGGAAACCCAGGGACAGCAGCAGCACTCGGGGCATCACAATACACTTCTGTCCAGAACCTCCCAAGTTTGAATTAATAAAGGGATGCAGCTTCTCGCCACCATTACAGTGGGCATTAGCCTAGTTTTTTTGGGGGTGTAAAAAAATACACACAAAGATGCATACACCAAAACAAATTACTGTCAAAGCCTGTGTCAGAAAAATAAAACTCAATTATTCCTTTGCTTTTCCTAATAATAAGCTCTATTAAAAAGACACAGAGATTGAGGCCATTGTTGTTTTTAACTACACAACCAAACAAGGGTTGCACAGCTCGGTGGCATTGTGACCCTTCATAAAGTGGGGAAAGATGGTGGCTAAGAAAAGTCAAAACACCTAAACACACTTGAGCCTAAATATACACTACTTTCTTATTGCCCCACTGATATGACACAAGGGGCATAGAGAAAGAGCATTTAAAAGTAATAATTTAAGAAAACAGGACCACAGCAGCAATATGCCACCCACAACAGTCAGCATCACAGTGTTAACATCTCTGCAAGCATCAATAACACAACACTCATGCAAAAAAACCACTCAAATCCAAATGAACGCATCTGGCACCCCACTTGAAGCATGCTGGAAGTTGGATCCAATCAAGTTTCCCAAACGAGGACATTCAACAGGGAAGGGACCATCAGCAGCTTGGAGGGCTCCTGCGTGGGTAAGCACCTGATTGAACGAGGGCCAATCTTTGCCCCAAGCTTCCTGCACTTCCAGGACTAACAAAGACCCAAGCAGATGTAGGTCCCTTGGACAGGGTGGCAAATAATTGTGTTTAACATCATTAAACCCATGTAATGAACTAGCTTTGATCTAGGAAGGTCTTTCTCAGTGTCAGCAAGCTTGCAGTAACCAGCTTCTCCCCAGCCTCTCTGTGCTGATCAGCACAGACCTTGCCAACGTGAGCAGCACCTGGCCGACCGCAACAACACACTTGTCCATCCCATCTCAGGTTGCCATTTGAGAAGGCAACAGCATAAAGCCATCCTGCTGTGTCTCTCCAGAGCTACAGGGAGGTATCTTGCCCTGCGCTTCTTATTTGCGGCTTCTACCAGATATGCACACTGGAAAGGTTCTGCTCCTCCCCAGGAAATATCTCCCTGTAATCCTACAAGTTGCTCCTCCCTTTCTTCTCCCTCCTAGAGTTCATCTACTGATGACTATTCAGCAGAAACTCACTGACAAGGCTTGCAAGAGCAGCTTACAATACCACTACCCAAGAGTCGGAATAAAGCAAGGACACAGAGATCACCCCAGTTCTCTTCAGACACAAGTGATGCTGGGACTCTCAAACTGGGCTATCTACAAACACTTAATGACCTTACTTCTCAATGAAGCAAGCTCAGAATGAGAGGCCTGAAGACTTTTCATTCTGAAGAAATGTCATTACATGAAACTGAGTGCTGAGGCTGCCAAGACAGCATTAGGATCCTACTGGACTCCTTAGAGATGTCCACATAAGGGCAGTTATTAAAAATATCTTCTTTTACTTTCCAAAGACTGTTTTTTTTTCTTCTGAGATACAGATCTGGAAGAGAGCTTCTTTTCATCCCTTGGCCAAGATTTGTAGTAACAGCTTGTCCTCCTCGAAGGGCCACAAGCAAACTGCAATTAACTGAACTTGCATCATCCTGTCTGGTGTGTGAATGAAATTTTGAGATTAGAGCATCTCTGTGCTATACCTGGCCAGCAGTCGTTACTCTGAATGGCAACTGAACTGGCAGCCCATAACTTGAACAGTCCTGAACAGCAGTAGGAGATATCTCAGGGAACATCTCTTCATCTGACTTTCTCTTGAGGAACAAGTGCAAACCTTCTAGACTTCTTCCAGAAAATTCACCACAAGAAACTCAGCCTGCAATACTCTGATCACAAGGAAATAGCTTTCATTTTCACAGTGAACAGAGTAGGAGAGAAGAGCACTCGACTTAAGCTACCAGGTGTGTTTCTAAAGATACCACCAATGGTGCCAGTACACCTCCAATACCAAAGGATTCATGGATGGTGGGGTCCCATGCAGTGCAAGTCAATCCAACCCAGACTGCTAGGTTCCCTCCGTTCCCACCCCACTTTCATCAGAGGTGAAACACACAAGCGCTCAATGGATCAGTTTTAACCCTGATGGCTTGTCTGCATGTTTTTTTGGGTAAGGCTAATGGTTTTTTGGGTAAGCCCATTTGCCTCATTTGGCTTCCCCCTATCCCACAACACAGTGGCCCAAGGGGCAAGGCAATAGGATGGGGGTACCATGGGACACTGGTCCTCATTGCCATGGGGCTCCACCACCCACCCGCCTCGCCAGCCCACGTCTGAGGCCCCTGCAGCTCCACACCAGCCGGCTGCCACCCTCTCAAAAGGG
>NW_010191266.1:0-2027 GCF_000695765.1 Mesitornis unicolor
TTTAGTGTCCATATTCAAAACTTAGATGGGATTAGGAACCCAGGAAACCACCTGAACAAAGAAAAAAATGTCTTTGGCCCATTTATTTTTGTTCTTTAAAAAGTCAAGAATATGGAATAAAAATTGAATAACAAAAATACTGAATAAAAACCCAAAGTGTTACCTTTAATTTCTTATTCAGCTTGCAGCAGTATCTGTAGACCATTGCCAGATTGAGTGGTCCAAAGTCTGCATAGAAGCTGGTATGAGAAAAGGAAAAAAAATGTACAGGACCTCTGTAAATGCCTTTTTTGTTTCTTAAACCAGATGCACAAAGCAAGGAGTAATAATATATATGTGATGTATGTCCATCATTTTAAAAACAAGAATGTCTTCTTACATATACACTGTTTTGTTGGAGGAAAAAGTATTGTCATCTTTCAACAGAGACTGAAACTTTTTTCTTTTTTCCACACATCACTGCTCAAAACTGAACTGGAATACTCAAGGTTTGAAAAATTCTTACTGCTGCATCACTCTGTGAGACCAGTTTAGAAACTCTATTTTAAGAGCAACTCAAAAACTTTACTATAAAAGAAGGCAATTAATATTGCTAGAGAAAAATGAACACAGAAAATACAGACCAATTAGTACTTTCAAAAACAGTAAGCACACCCTTGGTGAAAAATATTTTAAGAATTAGCAGCATTCCAGATCACATACAATGACATACACTGTTCACTACAGGGGAAATAATATATCCATTGTCAGCCTGTAAAGGCTTGAATTGATTTTGCCAGTTTTTTATCTTATTCTACGAAGTTTAGACATTTCACTTAATGCTTGAGCAACCAAAGACACCCCCTTCAGGTCAGCAATCCAGTGCGCACTCCTGAATATGTACTGTTGCATCATGTTCCCGTGTCTTCTGACAACAGGTACAATGAAAGCCTCTGCTTTGAAAAGAGTTTTAAGAAATCCTGATGGGAAGCCAAGAAACCGTTCTAAGACATATGGCAGATAAGTCTGAGAGGACCAAACTCATGTAATTAGTTGTATAATGGGAACGTATGTTTCCCTCAGCTACATTTAAAAACAGAATGTCAATTAGACTGGTTCCTCACTGCTGCTATTCTGACTAATTTATTTTAATAACCTGTAAAAAACAGGAAAAAATAGGTCTGTACTTACTTCTCATAGACGAGTTCATCATCTATGCAGAAATAATGGGTATTTGCAGCTCCACTCTTTGGTTTTTGGCAGAGAATTGCAAAATAAAGGCGATCTGAAATGCAAGAAAATTTAAAGCTTTTATAAACATCACACTTTTCTGCTGAAAGTCTGAAGTATTACTTGTCAACAGAACATCTTTAAATGGTTTAAAATGGACCAATTCTTTTAAGTATTACTGAACCTGACATTATTATTTCTCCCGCGTTAAGCAACAAGGCACACAAAGATTGAGGCTTTTTGCTCAGCAGTGCTCCTGTAATCTGCAGCTCTTTAGTGAGCTTCTCAAACTCAAACAAAGTGTTACCAGGAAAGCTACCTGTTTTACGACTTCGCCATACAGCAGGAGCCTGACTTGCACCCACGCACACAGCAGAGACACCCCCCCCCTTTTGGCAACAGATCCAACCTGTTGTTGCACCCTGAATACCACCATGCATGCCCCCCCAACTATACCACAAATCCTTCAGCACCTCAGAGCACCTATGGCGAAAATTATTATTTCGGCAGCAGTGGTGTGCAATTAAAGCACACAGGTGACAGACGCTGGAGGGATGCGAGGGGGCAAGGCAACAGCAGATGCCGAGCCACCACCTGGACACCCCCATCACATCCCCATCCCGCTCTGCTTTCTTTTGTTAAGCTGAAGAGGAAAAAAACACCAGTGGTATTCACACAGATAGAAACTATTTTTATGGCCAGGGGAGCTATAAGCCCCAGTGAACTTTAAACACCGACTGTGCTGCTGCTGTAAATTGCTGTGCTTGTGGTAATTGGTCAATAAATATTGAGGCCTTGCAGCATCAGAGCAATACTTT
>NW_010191266.1:2095-8654 GCF_000695765.1 Mesitornis unicolor
GAAAAAATACTATTATAAAATAGACAGATTAAAATCCAAACCTTAAAGGAAAGATTTTTTTTTTTTCAAACTAGTTGCCTGGAACAAATATATTAATTAAATACCAAAACAGATCACCTGCATATAAACATGTAATTTCAAAGCATAATTTCTGATAAAGAAAAATGAGGAAGCAGGAAAAAAACCCAACACTTTATGCTTCAAAACAAAATCCTCCATGACTAGAACTTAGAAATTATTACTTGTATCTTGAAAACACAGGGTAAAGTATGTCAGAGAAGGAGTCCCCACATCTGTATTTCAGCACTCCCATGCTCAGTGGTCACCTACGTACAGCAGTATCTTGGAGGGGTGGAGGTAACAACGCCACCAAAACGTTTACATTTGCTAAATACAGAACAGCAGCCTGATGTGAATGGTTTGGCTTAAAAATTTACAGGTCAGGTGTAACCAGTGGGATATACAGTAACTCCTGAGTAAGTCAAGCTCCTATTTCCAGCAGAACTCCTAAAATTGCTTACTTAATTTCTAATAGTCCTATCTTGTAGGCACAGCAGCTGCAGTACTCGCTGGGAAGTGCATTACCTGCACAGGAACTTCTGTACCTCCCAGCATTTACCAAAGCATCTTCTGGAAACAAGCCAAAGGATAAAATTTAGAGTAATGCTGTGTGTTTTTAAGGCGGCACTAAACCGGCCCACAAAGGTAAGTATGTGTGGAGAAGCAAATGTACTGATACCCCATATTGGTGGATGCAAAATACGCTATGGGGAAAATGGCTTCACAGAAATGCAGTCCTGGAAAAGTGTCTACGCCAACACTTCGGGGGTGGAGGGAGCCCCAGCTTCCCACAACTCTGTCCCCACCACTGAGTTACACCCTGTGTCATGTCAAGGAGGACTTCTGTGAATTGGAACCTGTACCAAGTATCCTAGCACAGTATATATATTTAAAAAAAAAGAAAAAAGGAAAAGGAAAAAAAAAAAAGCTGCTTTGCTGGTTACTTCCCTCTGCCCTGAGAATGAGAGCTAAAGTGTGTCTGGAGGAGGACTGAGGGCACAGGAGGAAGCAGAAAGGAGAACTGAGAGGATATGATATCTAGGGATTGTGTTTCAACTGGCATTGCTAGATTAAACACATCACACTATGGCCTCAAGCTATAATTTCACACAGCTTCTAAACTGATTTAATGGCTAGCTGCCACCAGGTTCATTACAAAGAAAAGTTTTCCTCTTAGTCAGCTCATTGAACCAGCCCACCGGGGGTTAACAGTGGGAATACACTGCCAGAATTTTTCCCTCCATGGCATCTGTCCTTCAGATCCCGTCTAATTATTGACTTAGACTCAGCTCTCCATGTACACAAACAACATCTGCATCAAAGTCTGGGCAGAATGGCTGTAGTACAAAAAATGACATGATACCTTCCTGCACGCCAGCTTCTTTACATGAACTTTGCATCACCCTTGAAAATACAAAAGCATTACACAAAGAATAATCCAAAATCCTCAAATACTAAAGGAGGATCAAAATGAAAAGGAATATACTTGCACAGGTCAAAAACCTAGAACAATTTTGTATTTTGTTCTAAACAGAATTTGGAGTAACAGAATTGCTTCTTTAGTGCTCCTACTTCTACTGAAAATCTTCTGCAGCCTTTGCAAAAATGTCCAACCAAAATCAGAAATCCTGTCTTGAGTGAACAGTGAGTGCAAGGCCTTTTGAGCTGCTGTTGGCATTCAATTCTGCACTGGGATCTTTGGGTCATGTCAATTGTTGCTATTCTTAAAACACCTGAAAGCAACTCGAGTTCAATGAATTTACAGAACTATCTCACAATAACAGCAGTGTGTGTCAAATACCAATATCTTGACAAGCTGTACGTTCCTGTGCACTGCTAACAATTGCTCCCTATTATGTAAACAGTAGGCTCCATTTTTTAACATGTTTCCTATAGAGAGATTTTAGAAATAAGCTACACAGAGTTCTTTCCTAGAAGTGTATTTACCCTTCTACTGCCTACCAGTCCGGTATCGGGCAAATGCTGTATTACCCACCCATGTCTGCTTTTACCTGGGTTTTTTTTTGCAAACACATTCCCAGTTCTGCTTACAGTAGCCAAGGATTAGTGTGTTGATTTTTAAATAGGAGTAACACATGCTGAGAAAGGAAAATTCCTTCATTAAGGATCTAACTGCAGGATGAGGGCTTATACATAAAATACAACAGAGCACTGATGAATTGATTTCAGTAGGACTCCACAAAGGTTTGGACTGCAGGAGCAAGGCTTCCATTTTATTATTTTTATGCTTCCTTTGCTAATTATAGCTTTTTAGTATTTCATTTACATATAGTCTGCTTAAGCACTCCCAGATTCCTGCAAATTTCTGATAAAAGGTCATCCTAAGACTATCAAACTAGAGCAAACCTTTCAAATTGTCTCTCAGAAGCATGAGAGTAGGGCTCACTGCCTTACAGGCTGCATCTGCACTGCAATTAAGAGATATGACTGCAGCATGTTAGATATACTTCAATTACACTTAATTTTGTTAGACTCATATAACGAAACAGTTAAAATACAGAAACACGAACATCACTATAGACAATTAATTTGAACAAGCATCCAATGTACAACAAAACAAGCCTCCATACCCAAAACTGAGGACCATGTTACCACAGCTTTGCCACTGCTGGTACCTGAACTAGCAAGATTAAAGCTAGCACAAGCATGTCCACACAAGCTGTAATCATCATGCATCTGATTGCAGAGTGAACACATGAGGAAAAGCATTTTGCTAGTTTTTCAGATACACAGTGTTCTCTGGAAACAGGTGTGTAGAAAACTGAGACCTACCACTTCAAAATCATGTTAGTGTGAATATAGAGATGACAAAATAATCTCCTTCCTTTTACTCCCAACAAGCCTGATGCTTCTCAGGATCTGCTGCACAGACCTTGGAGAAAGAAATTTCAGTAATTAAAGAGACCACTAAATACCAAACAGACACTTGCTGCATGACAGGTCTGCATATGATCAGCAAAGATTATTTCATAAAAAGAGAAATTCGACAGTTCTATTGTTAAACAGATGCCTTAGATGAGAAATTTGGAGGAGAGTGACAGTAGAACAAAACCCAACGTTAGTCTGTTTTGAATTACCAGGAATGCAACCAGAGAGTTATTTACTATTGTAAGAGGAGTGTATTTCTAAATTCAAAGTTGGTACACGGTATTTTGTTGTGTTTGATTTAAAAGACTCCAAAATATCAGCAAGACACATGAGAAAACATAAAAGACAAATTCCGTTGCAATGTCAAGGCGAAAAGCAAAATTGTACAAGATTTTCTTTTTAGTCATTCTATCCTTGAAAAGATTCATTCACTCATCAGTATGATATTTCACATTTAAGTGATGAGAAGAGTTGGCAATTGGAACAACAGTCTGACCTCTGAAAAGGAAAATGAAAGCACACTAAAACGCTAAAGGAACTTTGTATGTAATAGAAAACCATTAAAAAAAATATTTTCAGGGCCATATCACAGCTGATTAACAACACTGCTACTTGATTTAAATAAAGTCCTTGCATTCTGTGGCTCTCATCTCATACACAAAAATACTTTCCGAATGTTCATGCACTTTCAGTACTGGATCAGACACTAAAAGCCTTAAACCTGTATTTACAATCTTAACTTCAAGACTCACAATTCAGTGAGATCTTACTGGTAAAAGAGTAAATATAACTTTTGCACTGAGATAGTTCTATAATGAAAACTAATTGGAAGTATTGATAGTGAAAACATTAATGATTCTCATTAGGAGCGTCTTTAGCATTCCAAAAAATAGTTTTCTACATTATATACAAAGTCTATAATGACAAGCCAGCAATAGTGGAAAAACAAAAGACAATTAAATTATTTGAAAAAAACCAATCCAACACAAAGCCAAAAAACAACCCATCAATGAACAGATTAAACTGAATTCTACTTCATAAAAATTCCAAGTGACAGTGTAATTAAAACAATTTTCAGTAAAGAAAAAACAGGCATATACAGTCCAGCTTAGAGCATTCTTCAAGATGTTAGTTCCCCACTTTAAACAAACTGGATATACATTTAGCATAGGGACAAAAAAATGTCAAGAAATGCCCCATGGTGTTTTATCACTTAAAATTTAATTCCATGGATAGCTATTATAGTTACTTCATTTTAGAGTAAACTACTGAAAAGATGAGAGAAACATACACCTTTTGTGTGAGGTTTATGCATTACAATTCCACATCCTCTTTAAAATATTAGTTATAAAATCAGAGCAGTGACAAAGAAAAGCAGCCAAGGAAAGAAAATAAACAGCTTTCAAGCATCTCACACAGAATCGTTCCATTTTCTTTAGATCATATAAATTACTTCTTTCAGAGATCAGAAGGATATGGGAATATGCTTCTAATAAACAGAAGAAATGCATTTAGTTCCAGCAAATTGAATTCATACCAGCAAGCCTCAAGCATTAGTTGACAAAGAGAAAATGGTAAGGCTTACCATGCAGCTTAACAGACCCAAACAAACAATTTTTTACAAGAATAGCTTTCCTCAACTAGTCTTAATAGTAAACAAAAATATGTAGATGATTGTGATTAAAATTTTTTCTGACATATGGTTGATGCATACAAATAATTAGGAAATAAAGAAATGCAATAATTACTGTATTTTAGGTATGAAATCCATGCAAATAACAGACTACAAACTTTGCTGTTTATGAATGTAACAACATGCAATAAAAGACTTGTAAATCTTTACAGCTGTTTGAGATTTTTTTCTGTCTCTGTGATTTAGCAAAGATGAAAATGAGGGTAGGCTGCAATGTTCTTAATGAGTTTGGCACTGTTTCTGTAAGCAGATAAGCTAACACAGATCTCTCAGCCTTTACAGAGACTAACATATTTACCAGTATGTCCATTTGCAAGAGTAAGACTTTATGCTTTAATCTATAGCTAGACCAGAACTATTAATTCACTTTTCAGAACTGCATTATTAGAAGACAGAACTGACAGTTCAAAACTTGAAATAACTTTTAAAGCAGCTGAATAAAAAGATAGGCCTGTGGGCTTATTATTTCAAGGCTTTTCTTTAAAAAAAATACATATGACATACCAGCATAACAAAAATTAAGACTATAATTGCTCCATTATTAGATTCTTGTAAACAGCAGGCACTGTGCGCAGTAAGAAAAGAAGACCAAGACAAAATTAAGTATTATTAAATATAATAAATAGTCTGCTGTATTTTAATCAAGTTTGTTACACTGTGTACTGCTAAGTGTGGTGAAATCCCACTGAAAAAAAGACAAGTCAAAACCCAGGTGCTCTGCTGTATTATTTAAAGGAGTAAACATTTCTGTGGAGGAGAAAGGGGCCTGCTGACACCAGACATGTGTAATCAGATCCAAGATCCATGCTGCGTGAGTGTGGTTGGACAGACCTGTTCACTGGAGATCTAAGCTGGACAGGGCTACACGATATTCTAGGTACTGAAATTACTTTGGTATCAAAAAGTTATCACCTGACAAATGAGAGATTTCCACATTTAGCCTTAAAACTGGACCATTGGTATGTGGCTGCAGTTATAGAAAAATACACATATGGAGTTATTGTAGCATTAGAGTTCTGCATGAAAGTACACCATTATGTTTCTCTGTGTAGATTATGCCTAAAATGCTGTATTCTAGGCTTGAGTATTTAGGACTTTATTCCCTGGCAGTATTAGAGCTTTTTAAAAAGAGGAGTCTGGTATGCCTTGGGAGTGTACATTCTTCCTACATTGCTATATGCAATTTTCAAACCAAAATCTTACAGTTTCCTAAATATACTGTTATCTAGGAGACACACTAGTAATTTAAGGCACAGTAATTTCCTGGCACAGGTAAAACTCATGCCCTTTGTCCACATTTGCTCTTTGTATTTTTGCTTGCTCTGTGTTCAGACAATTTCCCATGCCCTTAAGTGAAAAATGGTAAGTGAGGTTCATTTCTTGTTTTTAAAGACAACTTGTAAATACTACCATTCTTAGGTTCTGACATGGGTCATAAAAAGTAGTTTGGTGGCTTTTTTTTGCTTTTAGGCAAACGAAACTCAAGCATGTTTTTTTTAGCTGGGGACATCAAACCTGAATCCACAATTATTTCATCTATGTATCTAATATGCTTCTCCACTGAGGTGGCTGCCTGTGCCAAAACAAAGCGCGGCTCAAATCACAGGGCCACAGAAAGGACGAAGGGCACTGAGGAAACCTGTCTGCAGAAGCAGTGGACACTCCAGTGTTAAAGAAGAGGTGCGTTGCTTGTTCATTATCTTACACATTAGCCAGCAAGCACAACATTGTGCACAACACAGGAGAAAGATATATATCCCCAGTACAGAGAGACATGTTATTTTTGTTTCCCCACAGAAACATATTTTACTCGTTCAAATCTATTTTCCTTTCACTCTCTTACAAGCAGAAACAGGCAGCACAAGGCAACTGCTGGGTGCAACCGGAGTTATTAAAACATTTATCCTTCTGGAAGAG
>NW_010191267.1:0-728 GCF_000695765.1 Mesitornis unicolor
AGAATAAGAAGGGCAAAAGTGCAAAAACTCACAGGTTAGATAATTAATAATTAAAAAAGGAGGAAAAGACCCACAAACAAGAAAGAGTGACAAAAACAAAACCAAGAAAATAAAGTGACGCAAAAAACCCCAATTGCTCAGTACACTCCAACTGACATCCAGCCGTTCCCCACGCCATGACATCCCCCACCAACCACCAGCCCCTCCAAATTTTATTTCTGAAATGCCATCACATGATATGGAATATCTCTTTGGTCAGTTGGGGAAAGCTGTCCTGTCTGTGTCTCCTCACAGCTTCTTGTGCATCTCAACCTACTCACTGGCAGAGCAGCATGAGAAGCAGAAAAGGCCTTGATGCTGTGTAAGCACTGCTTAGCAATAACAAAAACATCCCTGTGCTATCAACACTGCTTTCAGCTTAGGTCCATACTGTAGCACCATAGAGGCTACTGTAAAGAACTTTAACTTTATCTCAGCTAAAACCAGTATGAGGTGCTTTGCAGAGCTTTGGAATGAAGACTGCTAGAAGCAGTCCAGTGATCAGCTTTGGTAGATGATGTGAGTCTTTGGGGGTCCACTGAAGCTGTATCTCCCTCTCCCATCGGCCAGCTCAGCCAGCTTCTCTAACCCAATCGTCATCCACATCTCCATTCTCAATCAAAAGTGAGTGTATCTTTCAAAGCAGTTTCTATATTCTTAAAAATTAATTTGATGTACAACTTCATCTT
>NW_010191268.1:0-1135 GCF_000695765.1 Mesitornis unicolor
CCCTGGGCTTGCCCCGAGCCTTAAATGGAGACAAAAGGTGAGTGGTGTTGGACTCATTTATGGGACAATCTGGTGTATACGTGTGTCATGGCCTCTGGATAGCCATTCCTCCTGATTTATGCATTCTGTCACACACTGTGCTGAGAAGTGCTGATTCTTCATGCAGACTTTATTGAAACCAGCTAGCTATAGGAAAAAGACAACTCATTCATGCACATTGCATGCAACAGGACCACACAGGTTTGGAAAGGGCTTAATGCAAGGCATGTATCCAGCAATACTTTTCAAGACCTTTGACAGACTTCTCCAAGTTCTGTCCCTTGACAAACACATCTACTGTGGTAACTTTTTTCTGTAGTTCCTTCTTCTTGTTTCCTTGGGTGTGACTGCCCCTCCTAAGCCTTTCTATCCCAGCATTTCAAGAGACAGTAAATTAGCACAGCTGACCTGTTTTCTGAACCTTTGCTTGCTGCTTTGTAGCTGAATTGCCCTCGTGTTGCAGATAGCATGCCATGCTACATACCAAATCTGAAAGAGCAGCCTGGCATCTGCCAGGTCCATAGGGGGTGAAGATGTACCTCCTTCACCTCAGTGTACTTACAGGCACATCCAGCTTCACACCAGAGGCCAAGCATTACCTTTAAGGAGGGGAGAAGGGGTGCCACACTCTTTGAAGTGAATTTTCTGACACTATCCTTTTAAGTCCGTAATCCATAGTAGATTTTCTAAGTCTGTGATGTTGTGAAATTTTGTTTGTTTCATGCATGTCACACCTTTCCCTGTCAGTATGGGACTGCGGCTGCATGACCTCTGCTTTTCCAACCTTTATTTCTAGAGCTTGTTCTCGCTTCCTTGTCTGTCCACACTGTATCTGCATTGGACTCTCTTGGATCTGTCTGTCCACCTGCTCCACAGCAGCAGCTTTCTATAGAATCAGAGACATCAACACTCTTCAGTTTTGAATCAGCCATATATGTATACCTCATGAAGGCTTTCCTTCCCACAGCATGCTGGAGAGCTCCTTTCTTAGTTTCATTATGAGAGTTTAATATGCGCTGTCACTATGACATTCAGAGTGTTCTGCTTTTAGCATTCAAATGGAAATATTTAGCTGCAAAATTAATAGTTTCCCTAC
>NW_010191268.1:1151-2394 GCF_000695765.1 Mesitornis unicolor
AAAATGAAGAAGCTATTCCTAGGACTTTTCAGAGGAGAACAGAAACTGTGCGATAGAAGAAAAGATTTCACTCCTTACTGAGACCCTTCATTCAGATCTAATTACGATTTTAAATTCCAGAAGACATCTTTCAAACAGAAACACAGATCTATAACAAAATTACAAAGTTGCATACCAAAGAACACATCAGTTCAGTGGCAGAGAAAGCTTTTGCAGCCTGGATTTTAGCCCGATTTTGTATGTTTGTACACATACATATTTATGCATATGTGTGAAAATCTGTCAGCAAGATTGCTATCGTTATCTCAATCATGTGCCATTTGTAAATCACTTTAATAGAGTGTGCTTGCCAGGCATTTCATGAAGATAGAGGTGAGGAGTTTTAACATGTTATCTTTCTTTCTCCCACTGTCACCACACACTGCACAGTACTGGCTTGATTTACAGGCTAAACTTTTCTAGAGGAGTAGAATTCAGTTTCCAACTTTGTACTCCTCTGCTCAATGCAATGAAATACCAAAAATTTTTTCTTTGGAGTTCTCAGAAATCGTCATTTCAAATTTGCTTAGAAGACCGTACTTTGCAAATATCCTGCAGAAACACAGCGTCATTGATATTGCAGATAACCATGGGTTAGATCACTGAATCCACAGGTGGGAGAAACCCAAAAATTGGTGTCGTTACTCAAAGAGAGTTTCTCCATCTTTTTTTCATTAAAGTCTGATGTTTTTCCCTGTTGGGTTTTGTGCCTCTTTCGAGACAGAAACCTTGACAAGAACAACGCTGCAGTGGTTCCTCTCCACCTCCTCCATGGGCAGCATCCCCAAAGGACTGCTTTAACAGCTATATGTGAAAGTCCATGTGGTGCCTCACTGTGACAAAAGTGACTTTGCTGAAGGATAGTGATTCAGCCTACTCCTCTTACACTTGTCTGGGCTTGGTTTCCTACATACCCCTACGCAGTGTTTGTGTCAGGTGAGATACTGGTATTGCAATGGTGGTGTAGCAGTTTGCTTTAGCCTACAATCGTGCCTAATGCTTTTGAAGCACCAAGTCTCTTCCTCATTCCCACAAGGCTGTGTAGTCACTTAAACATTATATTAACATCAATGTTCAGGAAAATATTCAGAGGAAAAAGAAGAGATCCTTGGGACTTTTCATTCTTCACTATGATTTCGCTTCTCTTTTGTTTCTACCAAAAATCAGGGAGGGAGGGGGGAAGGGGGGAAGGGAGGAAGGGAGG
>NW_010191269.1:0-463 GCF_000695765.1 Mesitornis unicolor
CCCTTAAACCATAACAGCAGGCAGAAAGGAAAGCTCTGCAGACTGGTAGGCACATCAGTCATAATCTGTGGATGAGTAACAGGTTTAGGCTATTGTCAAGTTTGTAAATTTTCCACTACTAAATTGATCCAGAAGATGCCTTAAAACAGGTGTCTCAGTGAAGGCAGAAATAAAACTAACTTTAAAATAATTTTAATATATGATGAAAATCTTATGAGGCAAAATACATGGAACTCCAGCCAAAATAGTGTCACTGAGGTGAAGAGCTCGGATCACACGGAGGATCACGCCAGGGGACTTTGCTGAAGTGACAAAAGCTGCTAAACTGTGGGAAAACCAAAAACCAAGCGCGAAGGCAGAAAGCACAGGGAGAGAGAGGGTGCCCCAGCCCTCCCCCCAACTCGGAGAGGAAAACCTGAGCTCCTGAGTGCAGTCAGCGCTGACTCACCGTGGGTGAGGACAA
>NW_010191270.1:0-22296 GCF_000695765.1 Mesitornis unicolor
TTATTATTATTATTTTACTGTCCCTGTTAGAAAGTCTTTTTGACAAACGGCATCACATTCTATCCCAGGCCAAAAAGTCAGGTACAATGAAAAGACTCTAAAAATTGTCCATTTTTACTGATAGAGATACAGAAAAAACGAAAGTCAACCAAACAGATTTAGTCTATGGATACTTTTTTCCTTGGACCATCCTTGTGGATGCAAGTGAAGGAATAAAGTTGAGCCAGCAAAAAAGGGGGTGGGGTTTAAAGGTGTTCTAATTTTTGTCTCTGTGTCTCACTATCTACATCTATTTTAATTGGCAACAAATGAAACTCATTTTCTTTAAGCCAAGTCTGTTTTGCCCATGACAGTAACTGGTGAACAATCTTTCCGTCTTTATCTCAACTCATGAGACTTTTCAACCTATTTTCTTCATCTGACCCATGGAGGAGGGGGAGTGAGAGAGTGGCTGTATGGGCATTTGGCTGCTTGTCCAAGCTAACCCATCACACATTTCTTAAAGGTAGCAACTGTGGACAGCTGTGCCAATATCATCATCGTTTCAGTGACCCCAGAGCAGGGCCAAATCAATCATAGAGTGTAAGAAAGGACGTCTGCCAACAGCAGACCTGCATTCAGCTCTGCACCACAGGAAATTTTTTAATTTTTTTTTTAACTCACCTTTGATACTGACAAATACTTTTAAGGTCTTTTGCACAAAGTTTTCTAGTGACTCTGATGATTATATGATTCTAAATGTAGGGTTTTTTCCAAGGAAGAAAAGCAAGATAAGCACATACTGTCCAGATTCCAACCAGGACCACAATATTACAGGAAGATTTAGACCTTAAAACCAGTGGTTTTTTAATCCTCTATTATTCTGTGTAGTCTCAAGAAGAATGTCAATGAACTCTGCAATTAAGTTTTACATTATTATCATCTGGAAAATATTAATATTTCTAAAGGTCATCATTCTGATACCAGTGTTAGCCACAATTTCGAAGACTCAGAAAAAGTTATTTATGACTGAAATAAATTTTCACATACAACTGTTTGATGTAGCACTAATTTCTAAAGCTGCTATGAGTGTTGCCTTAAATAAGCAGTATTTTTACCTTGTTTCTGTCCTGGGTATCCACTTCTCCAGGTGCCATATGTTTCAGCAACAAAGCTAAACATTTTGGACTTCTGTGACGCGTAGTTAAGTGTAATGGTGTCATATCCTCCAAGTCCTTCTGCATCCAGTTCCCTCTACGAGCCAGCAAAAGTTTCATGAAGCGGTAATTTCCCTGGGTAAGGAAAAATAGTAGAAATTGATTCCAGTTTATCAAACCAAATGATACTGGTCAGATATATTTACTGTTGTGTTACAGTGCCTTAAAAAAATGCATCAAAACAGATCTAAGCTTTGGAAACATGTAATGAAGATTTTTTTTTTAAAACATTAACTCTTGATTTTTAAGTCTGTTTTACTACTTGGTATTAGATTCATACCTTCCATTAGTGGAGTGTGTAAGCCAGGATTTGGTAAATACTGAGAAATTGGCAATATTGTCATAGTTTCTTGACAGTTTAACCACAATAAACATCACGTAAAAACTGAAATAACAGCATTACAACATGCTGGTTTCAGCCAAGTTGACAGTTATCAGATGAGGAATTAAACTAAACATGAAGAAAGATGACAATTTTCAGAATGAAAGTAAGAAAAACAACAGAATGATTCAGAGAGATACAGTGTAGTTATCTGAATGAGAAACAAATATATGGAAAAGCAATAGTTCCTTACACTTTTAAATTGGGTACTGTATATGGGTTTTGATCTCCTGTATGCCTGATAAATAAATGGGAAAGCTAGCTTTGTAACGCATTTTAAATACTCAACACTCTGGATGTACTAGGTTTTCAAAAGAAATAATGTAGAAATGCTCCTGTGACTTATAACTGAGGGTGGATCCCAAAGAAAACTATCCAGTTTTATGTGTCAAATCATTGAAGAATCCAGTCAGAAATTAGAGATATAATCATGCAATCATGAAGCTGTAGTGATTCAAGGTGCAGCCAGCCTTCACTTGCTACTGCCCCTTGCTTGGAGGTTAATTACCATATAACGGAGATGCTACGTAAGACATTTTGATGCTTCCACTTCCATACAAAGTCTATTGGGTTTTTCAAACCACCCTCACCAGTTAAGTTTCAGTTAAGGACCAGTAACAGCTAGAGCAATAACTCATTAAAGCAAAACATCTGGATCTAGCCTGTGTGATCATGTTTTAAACATCCCTATTTTGCCCCACTCTAACTTGTAACTTTTCCTAAAGTGAAAGCAGTGTGCTGTCTCCCAGTTTTGCTTACTGTCTCTCAATGTTTCCCAAAATATCAGTTTTTGCCAATTTCACATACTGACAGTTTAAGTAAGTCTCAATTACCCATAAATATAATGAAAATAGAAAGCTCAGAAGAGAAATTGAACTGATTCCCCCCACTCAGGGAAAAGCTGCAGCATTTCATGAAGCTTTATCAGACAATGTACACAGGAAAGGTGACACCCAAATCAATAGAAGTCATGTCTTTGGATTTTTCTGTTTACAGAACCACCTGCAAATTAACATACTTCAGTCTGCTACAATTCTTTCATAAATCCTGTACGTTAACTTAGTCCCTTTAGGTTGTCTCTGGAAAAACAATGAAAAAAGGTAGCCACATAGACAAGTGCAAGCAGTGCTAATGAATGGGGGCACTTCTGTATATCATAAGACTCAGAATTTCAAATCACTTTCTCAGCAGAATGGGAGGGTGGAGATGGGACAAAGAATTCCAGAGGGTCCCATGGTATCCAGTGCCAGGGCATACAAATATTCCAGTTTCCTTTTCCATAGCAGCCATAACCATTGGAAGGGCGGATTTTACATAAGCTACTGTTTTGCTCATTGTGTAATAAAAATGGAAGAGTTGAGCTTTATGTGGGCAGAATGGATTTCACCAAGTACACCTAAAATAAATGAATGTGATTTTTTCCCCTGCTATACTATTTTATTTTAAAAATACAAAACAGGGAAAGCAAATCATGAAGGAGCTCAAACAAAATAACCTCCTCCTGCTTCTACAGTTTATTGTCATCAGTCCTTGCTCTTCAGTGAAAAACTACAAGAAAAGGCTGCCAAAAACCTTACCACAAACCTGCCTGAAAATGCAAACTTCTCTTGCCAGAGACAGCATGGCTGCTGTGCTCTTCAACAGCATTCATAGCGAGTAATGACTCACTAATTCTCTTTTTTCTGATAGGTGTCAGTTCAAGCATAACCTTAGGATTTTGTCCCTTTAATATATAGACACACATCAAGGCATGCACTGAACTACAGCAGCAGAGAGGCATAACGTCTGCATAGCTCCTCATCTATGTCGAACACACTCAAAATGAATTCATGATAAATTTGGGAACGAGCTAGGGATGAAAAAGCTCTTCATTATTGCCATTACATTTTACAGGTAAATATAAGAAGAATTTGAAAAACTCATTAAAAGAAAGAAAAAGAAAATGCCAAAAAAAAATCACAGTGTATCATAATGTGGTTGGGAATTAGACTGGGGGAAGACAATATTAAATAACTTGAGAGAATATCAGTCTTGGAAGAAATATAGCTGCTTTTCTCCATCACAGAGAATAAAGCATTTGGGGTTTTTTCAGTGTTTCCTGCTCAATATGCAGGCATACATATGAAAGAAAAAAATTGATTTTCTTCTGTTGATGGATACTTATTGGAAGATTTACAAGTATATTGTGCTTTTTGAATAAATTCAGCTTTACAGAAAAGTCAAAGTTAAAATAACATATAAAAATGAGGAAATATGCATTTTTATTATTAGAGTTTCTTTCTGTATCCTGTATTTTATTTTTGCTGTTACACACATTTTTCTACCAGTTACTACCGTATTATTCTGTTGCATGTTTAGCCACCAACAAATCCGTCTCCTTAGGAAACGAATCTGTAATAAATCCCCTCATTCTGAAACACAAAATATTCTGTTTCTTGCAAATTATTTAAGATCTTTTTTAAAACATCACCATAGAAAACACCTGTACTTACATTACTTATTTGTAATGATCTTATTCATGCTCTTACTTCTGACTGCTGTTCTTGCCTTAATACCATGAATCTTGCTGTGTTCCTGTCACTTATTAGAAAATAATACCATCCCTATTAATGACAAAGGAAAAATTCCCCACCTTCAGTTGATTACTGTGTAAGTTTGTAAATATGCAATGTGTCAAGATGTCTTGAAGGCAGATTTAATTTAGGCATTACTAGGTGCAGAAGGAAAAAGGTATGCTTAATCTGAAAAGCAGTTACTAGTTGAATTTCTTCATTTTTATAAAATTCTTGTGTATAACAAGTGTTTACGCTTGTTAGTTTTTACTCAAAGAAAATGCACTTGATTGGCCTAAAGATTCCTGAACAGCATGAAGTGCTTTGAGTCAGTTCATGGTCTCTTAACATTGATGGTATCTTTAAAATGATTCTGTCATACTGTGAAAACATTAAAAGCAAACAGGATTAAATACTGGTACAGAAAACTCAGTTCATGGTAGCCAAAATTCACTATTCCCATGCAGATTCTTAGAATTCCCTTATATTTCATTAAAACTATTAGCTTCAGCATAATCAGAAGAAATGCTTCTGCTATTTCAAAACACATTTAACACATTTTTGGTAGACGGTTCAATAAGCTATCATTGCTCTGCCATCAAGCAATGACCTTGAAGAAAGCTCTGGACCCCAAACTTAACTACTAAGCAGTCAGAAGAACCTTCCTTTCCTGAATGTTTCAACAGAGAAAAGAGCAATAGAAGAAACATCTTAGTCGGAATCGATGAATTTGCAAGAATCCAGATTATCCCAGAAACTGAAAAAGTTATCCCCAAAATTGCAAATTCATTCGGAAAAAAACCCCAAAACATACTGTCTAGTATTTTCAATACGACTCTATTGCCAGGAACAGCTTCCAGCAGAAAATTGCCAGTAAACTCTTTTCTACCTACTTTTCTGGACCTACAAGACAATGTGTTTATTTCTTCATCCAGGGGCTCATGGTACCTTCACTCAGCAGCAGAAAGATTGGAGAAAGAAAATTTCTCTTTCCTTTCCTTGGAGCAGTGGCAGTCCTTCCCTAGCAAACTAAGGGAGAAAAAGGAGATCTAGTATGTGACTGAACCTAACATGGGTATCTGGAAAAAAGTTTCTTTGCATCCATGAGTGTTAACCTCCTTAACAGCTGACAGGATACTCTCTCCTCAACTGTGAGATCTCATGCATGCTCCCTCTGACACCCAGACAGCTCAATCTGCCAGCAGGAGAGGTCACAAACAGTGCTCTGCTACATTTGGTAGACGCCTGGCAATGCCAGCAATGGCAGTCGGGATCACTGCTCAGCTATGAGGAGAGAAAAGAACAACTGCAGTTAATACTTCCTAGGAACATCTTGCCTATTCTCCTTCTAGCTGGCTAAAATCTGATGCTTTTCTGATTTAGAACTGAAAAGAAACTGAGTACAGCATCTGTAAAACGTATACATTTCTCTTTCTGTGAACTAGAAGTCAAAGTCTGTAACAGCAATAGGGACATTTAAAGTAATACCATCTGAACTATGCAAATGTAAAAACCTGAATTACTGACAGTTGTTATGTAAAATAAACCACCATCTGATATGGAGAAGTCGTTACCATCTTAATACCAAGTATGCATATACTGAAACTATGTTTCATCACAGATGTCTCCTGGATAGTCACTAAGTAGGTAAGGGTCTAAGCACTTTTCCAAACTACAGATAACACCAAAAGACAGCAGACAAGTAGACTTATTAATAGAACAGGAACCAAGTCTCTTAATCTGTGAATATTCTTTCCCCTTATATTACTTCAATTTTATGTGGCTGAAGCCTCAGTAAATGGATATCCCTTTCCTGTACCAGATCTGGTTCTAGAAGAAATGGGAAGGATAAAGGGAAGGGGAAAATAGAACTATTTCATCTAAATTCTAAATGAATGACAGCATATCAGTTTCACTGTAATCCAGATTGCCATTTATTATACACCAAGAAAAAGGAAGATTTTTCAGACTCCCACATAAAATTCTCCTGTGCACATAATGATGAATGACATTTAAATATTTTGCATAGCAAACTTTTTAGTAGTTCGGAGACATACAAGCTTGGGTTCTAGAAACATTCTGCTGATGCGCAAGTGAGCTCTGTGAAAATTTACTTCCCTTCTCATCCCACTGCTTCTTGGTGAGTTTACTTGGTCACTGTATAACCATGTGCTTCTATGCTCTGACTAACCACTTCTCCTACCCTGTAGTGTGGATATACCTCTGAGATTGCACTTTTCATCTTTAGATTTTAAAAACATGCTATATAGGTAGAGAAATATAACACCACTTTATAGAGGGACAAACTGAGCCATACAAGATAAGACTAAGAGTCTTAGGAATATATGCATTTCTCCAAGCACCAAAAGCACATCCATAGGTAGGCTACCATCACCTTGTCATCAATGCCTTAAAAGGGGCTAATAAGTCTATAAAAATCACTTATTTCCCTGTCCATTGCTAAGACCACATTTTAAAAAAGCATAACAACTCTAATCCATGTGAAATATTTAATATGACTTGAAAGACTGATTTGTAATAATTCATAATGTAGTGCACATGAGCTGACTACCGACTGTTACAGCACAGCTACACTTTGTTTTCAGAATCCCTACAATAGGCTTGGGAAGATTTATTTGACTGTAAGGGTTGCTAGAGAACGAGGAAAAAGCCAGCCCAGCATCTCTATATAACCTCCTGGTAAACACGGCAGGGGTCATTAAAAGGAATGCCAAGCAGTTAAACCATGAAGATGCTACCTTGGCTCCACTTCAAAATTACACACCTGCTTTCCCAGGACTGGAAACAGACAGACCAAAAGAACATAAAACTATTTAAAAAGGATCCCTTACAAAGGAGGTGGTTTTTAAGGGCTCTTCATTGCCAACAGTTATAAGCACTGAAGATGCAGTCAGGACATATACTTTTAGCAGAATTGAAAGCCTTATGAATACTTACAGAGAAACCACAAATTAGAAGTGAAGGTTAAAGCTGACCCTCTAGGTTACTAAATCCAATCCTCCAGCACCATAGGGAGTAAGAACATCTAATCCTTTTCAATAAATGCCTAGAGATTTATTTTAAGTGGAATTACAGTGTTTTGGATTTTCTTCCCCATTCCTCTCAGTTTTGGGCTGGGGTTTTTGGGTTTGTTTGTTGGGGTTTTATTAAGATGCCCACACACATGCACTTCACTCTTTCTACCCATGAAAGTACAGTGCAGGTTTTAAAACCTAAACAAGCATTGGTCTTTGTATCTCAGTAACAAAGGATAAACCCCGCATTCCACCCAAAATATCGTTAGCACTCTGCACTCATTCTAGTTTGAACTCATTTTTTCCGAACACAAGCCAGGAGAGATTACTGAGTGTACCAGAAGAGGACCCACTCAGTAGCCTACTGAATGGCAATGATACTTATCAATTGCTAGGGCAAGTATCTTGTCAGATACACCAAAAACTGTATTTCTCTCATCAGTTAAGTACATTCTCTGGTCAGTTAGCACTTCAACACCCTTCTCATCCTTCTCATTTTCAAATAATACATTCATAATACATAGACGAAATTTTTCTGGCCTCACACACAGACTTGCATTTTGGACTATCATATTTTCAAATATTTCAACTACTTTCAGTATTCTCGTGCTTGTGGTGTCCCAGAGACCCTAATCTTGTCTTTGACTGACAATAACGCCTAATCTTGTGTCACTATGAAGTATCCTTAGAAAAAGTACTATTTGTGATGCTAAATTTGTTAATGAAAAATACTGACTAATACTAGATTCAAGTGCAACTGTTGAGGAATTCTAATATACCCCTTCTTATCTCACAGTTCATATTTCAACTGTATTTGTTTTCAGTTCATTATCAAACTCTTTACCATACCCTTACATTTTGTGTCCTAATTTACCATTTAACTTGCAACTTTCCATCTAGCACTACAGTAAATATTTTTGCACAGGCCTAAAAAGGCAATCTATTGAAGTTATTGCAAGAAAATCAGCTAGCAAAATATGCAGTTAATCTTGATGAACCTACAGCTGATGGTGTGGTGCACGTTTTACCCAATTTTCTATTTATGTTTACATGTCTATCCCTTAGAAACTAATTCTAAATTTTTGCATGCTACTAAGGTCAAACAGGTTACTTCTCTCAGTTACTTTTCTTCCTATTTAAAATCTTAAAATATTATTTACCAGTATTCAAAAGTGCTATTGAACACCTCAAATGTTTCACTGATTAAAACTCTTTTGTGCCTTGTCCCTCGCTGTTTCTGTGCTGTTAAGATGAGATTTATCAAAATCACGCATTAACCTGAGACCACAGCTCCTGACAGAGAGAATCTGCAGTAACTAAGTCTGGTCAGCAAGTGCACAGAAGACTGCAGGCAAGTGGGAAAATGAAAGTGCCCACAAAATCAGAATTGCGAAGGTCAGCCTGTTTAAAGGGGCGCATTAAAGACAAAAGACGAGGAGCAACAGTGGAGCAAGTCCACCATCCATGACAGTAGGGATTTCAGAGAGCTGATAATTATACATCGCACCATAGTTTAATAATTTATTAGCTTATTAAATTTTGATTTTTGAAATATATTTATTATTAATTAAGCAGCACTTATGCAAGACATTTTAGCACAATTTTCTCAGTATTCTTTTGTGAAAAGACAGACTATTTAAGAATCAATAACTTCTCTTCAGAGGACTATAATGTATAATTCAGTTACTTTTACTCTTTCACAAACAGAAGACTGCAAGATTATTATAGTTGAATTAATTGCAAACATAAAACAGGTCTGCTTTTCTAATACTACACCAATAGTATGGGCAGTGATTATACTTTTATGTCTTTAAATTTTAGTCATATTCTAATTTTGCTTTTTAAACTCATAAATCATATTTAAGAAAATATAGATGGATACATAACAACAGCTTGAGAACAGGAAAATTAATTGTATGATAGGTTATTACATACATAATCACTCATGTACACTGTTCCTTTGGTTTAGACCCAGTTTGGAGCAGATTGACAACTGGAAAGGTGCATGGAAATTTAGAGTACCAGGCCACTGATCTTTTCCAGAGGGGCACATTCTGCTCCAGAATATACTAATTCTTACTCTGTGATAACAAAACCAGTGAGACAGATTGCTATGGTTTTTTAACACTCAGATTAGATATTAAAGCCTTTCAAGACCAGGACTCCTTAAAAGTTGGAGTTAAGATTTTAACATTACTCATGTCTGAAACACAAAATTGTCTATACTTTTTAATAATGACACACAAGTTTTTAAAGTCAGTATAAATCTATACATTAACAAATAAAATTGTATTGTGCACTCAGATACTCTCTTTGGTAAAACAGTAACAACATGAAAGTAATTTAGATTTTAGCTTAAAACCCAAGAAGAACACAGCAGCCACTTTGCACTGTATTAGCACGCTGTGCCAACAGATCAGCACAGATGCTACAGCCGAAGTTGGGAACTGCTCTTTGCTGCCAGATGCTTTCAAGAAGCAGTGAGAGTCAAAAAACTTGAACTCGTTAATTGCTAGTTCAGCCTTTAAAAGATAAACATCTCCATGAGCTTTCCCTTTGAAACTTGAATTTAACCTGCTTATGTTCACAGAGCAGAAAGTGCTGTCTTTGACCTACTCAATCTTACAGAATATACTCTTACTACATACACAAACACAGATGCTCATGCTCTCTCTTTCCAGCGAGCAGGTGCTGAAGAGATGATGCTTCACCCCACAAATCAACTTGGACACATATTTTTGAAACCCCATAATTTTAATAACTTTGGAAAAGAAAAGGGGCTGTGCATGTGGTTTCTTTAGAGGTTGTTTTGTCTATTAGCAACCCTTTGAGAAGAAGCAGGTTCTCAGAACATCAGAAACAACTTCCAATGGCATGGAGCATGCGGAAGAAAGGCTTCCTGTCACCAACACCTGCCACTTTTAGTAGTTCTTCAGGGAACAAACTAAGCACTTACAAAAACAGAAGCTATGACTGTCATACTTCCAATTTGAAATTTATAGGAACAGAATACTGTTCCAAAAAGCAAATGAAATCCATACATCAAAAGGAGCATTTTGATATACTTATATTACCACCTCACTGCCAGAAATCTGACAAGGATACTTCAGAATAAAAGTTACTAAAATAGAGACTAATAAGTAGATATATTAATTAAACTGCAATTAAGAATTATTTAGATTTCAAAATTAACACCACTTGTGTTTTGAAAAATTATCTGTGCATGAAATAGTGAATCTTCTTGAATTCTAATACATTGAAACTGAAATAATATTGCCTGGTTATAATGGCTATAAGCCCTGTAAACACTACATTTTAAACATATAAGACTGCACCACTCTTTAATACCTTGAATATCAGTAAGTATTTTTTTAACAGTTCCTGAAAAAAAAAATAAATAAATAAAATCAATATAGCTACTTGGAACCTCAATTTCTAGCTAAAATGACTGTAGTCACCATCAAAATAGCTGGCAGTCTCTCTGGTTATCACATGATATATTACCATACAAGTTCAACACACAGAATGTTCCTACTTGAGCAAATAAGCTCATGAAAAAGTTTATATAAAATCTAAATATGAATAGAAATATGTTTAAATGTTAATACATTTGAATATATTTTAAATTTCAAATATTATATCCAGAATATACAAAATTAGAATCATAGACAAGCTCGCAATAACTTTTTCCGCCATCTCTGCCATAATAAATATGATCTTGAATAGGAAAGAAAATTCTATTTTATCCATAAATCTCAACAGTTGGATTAATCATTCTTCATTAAAACATAGCAGGTGCAAAAATATTGTCACTGTTGAATGAAATCACACCAAAAGAGAAGGTGAATAGATAAAATTACTTCACAGATTTCAAGTAAGGTGATCGTATTCATCAGTCTGATTGCAAAGTCTACAGAACAGATACACCAAAGTGTTTCTACAAAGCACAAGTTATAAGGACATACCCAATCCTTTCAAATACTCCTCTCAACCTTTGGCACACTGCACAAGAGTCAGATACTGAAGATAATAATTCTTAGCTCATTTTTTCTGCGCACTGTCTACTCACCATGGCAGTTTATACTAACAAAGTTACAAAGTCAGCCAAAGTAGTAGAGAAACTTCTCCTTTCTGTCCTCTGCACTCCCTCATCAGCTGGCAGCTGATAGTCGGAAGACTTGATTTCCACATGCATCTTCAGTAAAGCTGCTGCAGAGAGCAAGGAAACAACCCGCCTCTGAGCAGACAGATACAATATAATAATGTAAATTTTATTAATTATAGGGATTGCTTCTAGCTCTGGAACAACTTCATTCACAGCTGGACCAGTATAACTCAAGAAAACATGAAATCAAGTGTTTAGGTTGTTTTAATTTGAGCAAAACTAAGCAATAAACTCCTTGATTAAAAATGTAACTGAAAAATAAGACAGTAAAAGAAAATCTTTAGGATTATTGTTTTATACATAACCCTTAACAGTCATCCTTTGAACTACAGCTTTGAAAAAAATTCTCTAAGCTATTTATTACCTCTGTGTGGATAAGGATGATGCCATATCTTCTATCTAACAAACAACTGGCGGATTTAAATATGTGATGTTTTGCTAATCCTTTCGAGTCAACCACGGCAAAAACATCACTGATTTTGACATTGGGTTAATCTCAACACGTACCCTTTTAGCAACTTTTTAGCAGCATCCTAGACTCTAAAATAAAATGATCAACTGGAGAGAACCTCTCAGACAGCTGAATAGAAACTTTATTTACCAGTTACCAAGCTGAGTGCATTCATCTGCCTGACAAAGCATCCTAGGCCACACATCAGCCAAGAGCATCAAGAGTGATTTGAGGCCAGGTCTGACTATCAGACATTTTGACTGAAAGCAAGGCAGTGTCTGAACTCAGAGTGCTTCTCCCTAAAGCCTCTTGCAAGGTTGGCTTCAACATCTTGGTTTCCATAGGAATAGACAGAACTATCAGTTGGCACATGGTCAAAGAGTACAATAGGGAAGACAACTGACCAGGTCTGTAAAAGCCAAGGTAAAACTGGTTCCCAGGGTAAGCTGAAGGAAAATAGGTGCTTGCATCTTGCAGCCTTTCACCTCGCTTATCCATGGGCTGTATATGCTGTTTCTGTGTAGTGTTCTCTGCTCTTCAGCTCTAAATTTTATGGTATACCTATAGGAATTAGTGGCTTTCACATAAAAAAACACTTCAAGGACGAAAATGCAATTAGCAGTCTCATTTCCAGTTGATCTCTTCTACTGTTACTGAACTTGTTTTCCTGCAGTGTCCTTTTGAAGTCGTTCAGGCAGAAGTACCCACAACACACAATCCCTGGGGATTTATGAGAAAATGTGAGACGCTTCCTCTGTATTTACAGGATCACTGCCCACTTCTTCATAAAGAATCAAAGACTAAGTTTTCCAAAAAATCATATTGTGAAAAATATTGTGATTTGAAAGATTTGGCAGAAAGTACTGATTCCCTCCTTGAAAATACAAGTACTAGAAAATATTTACTGCATTAATTTTCATCATCTTAATGGCTTGAATTTGAACAGTCTTGAACTAAGAGCAGTGTTAAAAAACTAAGAAAATAAACCCATGAAATAATAGTCTTTATTTATAAAAATGGCATTTTCCTGTGTTCACACTTTTCTCGATTACTAGTAAAGTTTTGATTTACATCCACATTTATAATGTTCTTTCCATTTTTAGTAATTATCTGTATACCTCACAGAACTGTGAGGTATGTTTTGCAGATGACCAAGTTTCTTACTGCTCAGCCATGCATACATTACCTAATGCCTCCTAAACTTCCCACCTCTCTTCCAGCAACATAAGACAAGTCAGGATGGCTGATGAAGAGCATTTTAGCAAGACAAAAAAAATCCTCTGTAATCTGCTTACACACAGAAATTTAAATTGTGTAAGCTCATACTTAGTTTATGGAGGTTTAGTTTAAGAGTTTAAGTTTAGGAGTTTAGTTTAGGAGTTTAAGAGGACAAGCCTACATTTAGACAGACTTCATATGATTTTCCATTCTTTTAGATGTATCTCTATGCTATGTCCAGATTTCTATTTAAAATCTAACAGAAACATTATAAAGAACAGTATTATCCGTGACAGAACTGTACCTGAAAAACAAGTCTGAATGACAGCCATCAGCCCAGTCAAAGTCCTCACTTTTCACCCTAACTTTGTGCAGTACTGTCTCGTTCTGGAAGCAAACTGATGGCCTTTACTAATCAGCATCGTTCTGACCAGCACTGTGTCACTACTCCTTGTACTTCTTAATTGCATCCCTGTAAGGGCTTACACGTGCGACGTCCTTACAGACTCATGAAATCAATAATGCTTGCAAAAGGAAAAATTTACAGGTATACTCATTTTTAAGCATATTTTCCCAGATTTTTGTTATGATTACAGCTGCTGTTTTACCTGAAAATAAAGTCATGTCTTTTAACGGATTTAAATACATTTCAAATCTTAAGTCCTATAGCAAACCATTGTGTGAAATAATTACAAAACTACATACCAAATTCTGCTTTATGAGAAAAGTTCTCCAGCTGCAGTGAAATTTCCAGAACTATTACAGAAGTAGACAGAAAACCCATAATGAAATAACCTGCAATAAAGGTAGGTTTACCCTTACTTTAAATAACTACTGTGATGCTTGAGGCTACTTTTATATACTGCAATGCTTTCCATAGACACTATAGTGATGTTTGAGGCTTAAAATTAAGTCAGAATCTATCTAAAGTACTGGTAAATAAACCAAAGCCTTTAGTAAGCTACTCAGACTACATCCTAGCAGTGATAAAAGTACTGGATTTACTTCTCTTTGTTCAGACCATAGGCAGTTAAAATTATAATCCAAGCTTGCATTTTTAAAAGTCTTCCCAAATCTATATCATACTAAGAGAACACTAAAAAAAATGTCCTATGCGCATATATATATTTATGTTTAAATGTTCCCATCAGAAGGCTGACCATATAGAGATGATATTCACAAGATAAATCACTTAATATTTCAATTGAAATCATTCCTCATTAATGTAAATTGGTAGCTTTCTTCAGTAAATCCTCATTCTTCATTAATTGAAAAATATGTAACAAAAAAGGGCTTCAAGCTGCTCTACAAAGAGACCAAAAATTATCAATTTAATAAGTAAGGTAAATTAATTTTGTGTTTTATGAAATGCTGACATTAGCTGCTGCTTTCCAGGAAACAACAGAATTTGCTTATGTAGTTTATCCAGATCCATTTTGACTTGAGTGTGATTCACCCAATTCTCTTTAATCAACAAATTAACCAACTGTTTACAGACAAAAAGAGAGACAAATGAAAAATTAGTGCTCCTGCAGTTTGTAGCTGGCCATAAGATCTGAATTTATTTTCCAAATACCCGCTATAGCAATAGCATTGCATGCTGAAGACACCCTATCTAGGTTACTATTGATTCAAATGACAAGCCTGAGCATCAGATTAAGGACATGTCATACACCTGATAGAAGGTTCCTGGAGAATTCAGCAGAAAGGTGTCCTATTTCAAAATGATCTATTGCTGGTATTACATTTATTGAAGCATACTTGGAAACGTTTAACACAAAAATAATACACTTGAAATTAGAAAAACATTTCTCATTAGTGATAACAAATACCTGCACCTTTTTACTAGAGAATACCCAGAAAATGTTACCTCACTCAAACAGAAATCACCAAACAGCTCAAAACACTGAACTAAACCAAGCTGTTGGGCTAATACCCGTGCTAGTCCTGTTTTAATTTGTCAGTGCTAAACTGGGACACAAACATGGAAGTAGTTTCTCAGTCCCAACAACAGTATTTCTTCCTGTAACCATTAAAGATCAGTCACAAGGTCAGCTGCAGGGAGGCAATTAATGCAAGAACGGTGTTTTATAAAGGACACCCAAGCAGGGAGATGCCTTTGCCTGTAAAGCTAGTTTTTAACTTGGCAGCAGACATCAACGTCCTGGGAGAGGAGCTGGGCAAGTCCCTTGTGCACCGAGGGATGTCACAATGCTAAACATGGCAAAGGAACAGCAGTAAGTGAAACAAAGTGAAATCTATTCAGATATGAAGTGTAACACTTGAAGTATAGTACCATGTTTAGGAAAAAAATAATCACATTTTTAAGATGCAACCATTAATTTTCAAGTTAAAATGCTAGAGAAATTTTCACCTACCTTTTCAATAAAACAAAATGAGAGAGAGCGCTCAGTCATTTGATAACATAATGTAAAAGAGACTTAGCAGTTGAAAACCAGGATAATTCAGTCAACTCAAAACAGCCAGACATCAAACAACATGTAATAATGTTCTGCAGAAAAGGCACTTCTCATGCCTGCACAAAATACTTGCCTTTGCTGGGCAAATTTTTTCCCAACTGTACTAAAGCATCTCTGCATCCTGTTCAGTTCCAGCCTGTCTTCCCAACAAAATATCTGAGTTTATGCACTGCTTTGGTTTTTTTCAGTCTTACATGGCCAGTTGAGATTTTTTTTTTTAAGGACAGGATCATTTTACCTTCTC
This sequence comes from Mesitornis unicolor, assembly GCF_000695765.1. Taxonomy (NCBI): domain Eukaryota; kingdom Metazoa; phylum Chordata; class Aves; order Mesitornithiformes; family Mesitornithidae; genus Mesitornis; species Mesitornis unicolor. The sequence goes on from NW_010191270.1 coordinate 15,724, forward strand.
ATTATTTGAACTCACTTTCTTTGTAACTAATATGAATTATTTTATTCACTGATGTCAGCCTGAAGAATCATTGCTACACAAGAGTACTTAGAAAAGGTATGGAAAAGTAACAATGGGCAAGTCATCAGCCCAGATGCTCTTCTGAATTTTACTCATAAAAGTAGAACTGTGAATTTGATAGATGAAAATAAAGTAATTCTACTAGCTGACTGTACAGATATTGAAGATATCATTCCATATGCTATGGAGAATTAGGTCCTTTTCACTGGGAAACACAACACAAGCAGGGCTGCTGTATGTTCTGCCACCATGGCTTGCACTTCATATTTTCAGAATCTTTCAGAAAATCACTGCAGTCGGAGACATTTCTTATTAATTTTAATGAAATCTGAAATGCTTGAGATCAAAACAGCTCAACAGAGACACTAGTATGATAACACAATATATGTTTTGGGCCTGACAACATCCTTTTTGGCAATCCAGACCATGAAAATTTCACAGGAAAAGATGGTAGAAGGAGATATAAAACCAAGCAGTGGAAGGGAGGAGAGTTAACAGAGCAAGAAGCAGAGCAGAGATGCAGAAGTGAAATTGCATCATGCTTGAAAATGAGAGAGAATAGTTTGGACACTGAAAATAAGGCAATTGGGTTAATAAAAACAGCTGTGACATTGCTGGAGGAGAAGAGAAAGAAACCACCACCAATAGCGGTGTTCTAGCTTGACTAAGGGTACAAAATAGGGAGACCACAGATCACTGCCATGGCAAGGAAACTGCCAGGGGTTGGGGAGGGGGAGGCAAGGATTTTGGTAGCAAGTATTAAGTAAAACTCTAGAAATTAAGTTACTGAATTCTGACACACTTATCACAATGAATAAAGCAGGAACTTTAAAAGAAGTAATTTTTCAGAGGAACGGACAAATTTTTAATAAGCTAAAAATATAATTTAAATATCTTCTAGTAATAAATGGGCTAGGGCTTTTTTTTCTATTATCCGGAAAAAGCCCATTTTATCACTGTACTTCTACAGCACAGACCACAACAGAGTGCAGAAACACTGGGTCAGCATCATGGATATTGTGAATCCTGGAGCCAACCTGGCCTCAACAGCACAATACTTCTCTTGCAGCTCAGCAATCTGAGCTATCTTCACCACAATTAAATCTGCAAGAGCAGGCCATTATCTCAGTTACTCTTCATCTGTCTTCCTATAGCTTACACCAGAAGGTTAAATGTGATTAAATCAGATTACATAGACTCAAAAATAAGTATCAACATCATAAAGTGAGAGTTGGGAAAAGTGAAACAGAGAGGAAAAAATGAGGCAGAAAATTGGACTGTGAGAAAAGGTAGAGGTTGAGTTCTGATAAAGCCTAGACTAGAAATGACAGAGGTACGATACATGTCAGAAAACTAATTGCAAAAGCAAAAGTTATTCAAGATCCATGAATCCTGAACCTCACACAAAGATGGGTCTTTGGGAACATGGCAGCCAATCTGAAAGTGAAAAAAAGCAACAACTTCTGACCCATTAGCCACTGAAGCTTGATAACAGATAATATGCTCAAGATTTCTGCCTCTGAAATACTCAGAGCTTTGTACCAACCTACAAAGATAAACCTGAGATTAAGGTCGGGTTTGCCAGCATTTACAGAAGCCCACCAGTAAATCCACTGTCACGAGTCCAAATGGCCATCAATAAGTGGTGTAAGAGAGAGGTGAGAGGCAGGGGAATAAATCCAAACCGAAACACCAATAGTAAAACCATTGGTATAGAAAAAATTATCAAAAGCAGAAGAAAAAAAATCTATGATTTTTTTTTAAATCTACACGCTTATAAAAAGAAGTAGAATATAAAATAGTTTTTTAACAAAAAAATTAACCAATACAAAATAAAAGGCTTTTTTAACTCCTCTCTAAAAATGGCTCTTTCAAGGTCATCAGCTGTTAAGGATGCCAGCTCCTTGTAAGAGCCAGTTATATGAAAGATAACTTTGGCTAAATACTATAGATCTCAGGAAAAGTCTGTGATATAGAGAAAGGAGATACTGGCATGGTTACAGTTAAGACTTGCTTTGAAAAGAGGGACAAAGTAAGATGACAAAGAAAGAAATCACTACTTTAGTAATTTTATAAACAAATCCTCCTTTAAAATCCAGTCCTCTTATTTATTTTGGTAAGGTAAATATTAGTACCACAAACCTTCCGAGACATTAATCTGAAAATAATTTATTTGTTCTACTAGCATAATGGCTCTTTCATTGGACTTATCTTCTTCGGAACAATTCAAATCTTCCTCCAAGAAACAGGCAGAGTGGAAGGGATCAAAAGCAACAACTTGAAGAGAATACAGACAAAATCCAATCGACAGTTTTACCATCCAATGCAGGACTGGGTCATAGTACTTATTCTACTTCCAGTAACATTGAAACAACTGCATATATCTCAAAAAACACACTTGGACTGCTAGATCTTTAAACAAAGTATTAAAACACAATATTCAGTCTCCTTATAGTTTCTGCTAAGTGACCCCCTCCATTGGTGGACATTTTCCTCTCCTATGTCATAACACTTTGCATTCATTTTCCCAGCTGAGCAGTTAACTGGCTTTTTCTCAAGCCATAAAACCAGTCCGATTTGGTATCACACCACCAAATCCCTTTCACACAAATTCTGTCTCTGTTGTGTGCACAGGTGAGCGTGTGAGAGAGCGAGTGAGACACAGAGAGAGCGCACCCCACGCATCCTCATTAACTGGAGAGATATGTAATTAAACAAGCAGGGGTCAAAGTGCACATTAGCCTATTCTACTTTTCTATCTATTACTTTTTAAAAAGCTTTCATATGTCTCCTTCCTTGTTTCTGAAAGCTAACCATCCCTTCTTCCTTTCAGGAAGGCTGACATTTGACAGCTTAACATAGCTGACAGGGTTACCCAACAGCCCACCCTCCCTATTCTCAATCCAATTAGACCTCTAATCCTCCAGATGAAAGGCCCAACTACTCACGTTCCTCATGACAACGACAGCTATTGATTATTTGTCACTACAGCTAACACCTTCTCTGTCGAGGCCACTCTGACAGAAGCAAACCTACCAAATTAGACAGCACTTTATCTGCCCTGGAGGCCAAATGGCACAACAAGTAAAGGCTAATAAATGGTATAAAAATGAACAAATCATAACATTATGACAGGTTGATCGTTGCCAGCAGCTTCACAGCTCAAGCTTGATGCTCCGTTAGACCTGTTCCTTCTCTTTTCTCTTCCACTTGTGCTCCCACTTTGACTGAATTAAAGGCCAGAACAATTAAGGCATTTGACCAGCAAAGATAAGCTGGGATAGAAGTATCATCAAGGGACACAAATGTCAATAGCAGACTACCGTTTGTCAATAAAAACATTCCAGAGATGCAAATGCTCATGACTCTGCTCTCCGCTAGGCTGTACTGACTCCCTTTGTACAGAGCTCTCCTCAAGCCCAAGCAGAAACTCCAGGAAAATTAACCCCAGAAAACCAGGCTTGAGCTGGGAAGCGTTCTTATCAGGCACAGGGTTGCATCATTAACAAAGGAATCCCAATAGCGAGCTACAGGACAGAGAGATGTTACATTTTTTTATTCCATTTAATAGCTGCTATCTATTACTGGAGTGATATAAGACAGGAATACAGCATTTGAATTTATCATTATGAATTTTCTTCAGTTGTTTCTTGAGGGAAAAAAAGTCTGTTTTCTAGGACAACATGCAGTAACACAAGACCTCACAAGTCACATCACTCTAAGGCAAGCTGAAAAGCAGCGACTACATTTATTATTTTTACAGTGGTACTATCCAAAAACATTAACAGTGAGATCAGAGGCACAGTGTACGAACTGAGGCTGTTTAATGCAACAAACAGCAGGAAGAGAACAGTAAAAAACCAAACCAAACCAAAACACCACAACCACAGGAACATTGTTAAGGTCCTACAATCACAAGAATAATGTTCTTGAACCAGTTAAAAATGAACTAGTACTACCCTGCCATAATTAATTGGTTGATTTCTCAACTATGCCAAAAAGAATATATTTTCCAGCAAGGGATTCCTATGCTTCTGAAACTGCTTATTAACAATAATCTTAAATCAAATTACATTAAAACTTAAGTAAAATAAAAGCTGCTTTAGCTAAAGAAGACATAGGACATGAGTATCTGCTATTCCACTTTGGAAAAATCTGGTTTAACTGAGGAAAATGTTACTGTGTAACAACTAGATCATAAAGACATACAAAACTACATGCAAGTACAACATAATGCTATTTAAAAAAACACCTAAACATAGTAAAAATATTTATTCAGTGAAAAAGTAATCAAATTATGTAGTATTTATCCTTAGACTGTTTTAACTTCTTAAGTTTACAAAATACCCTTGTGGATGAACACATATTTATTAATCGTTTCAGTCAGACAGAGATTATTAAGCTCTTTATTAGATGTGCATATCACTACAGTAATATCACAAAACATAGATATTAGAATGAATAGTTTGGCAAACAGGTTCCTCAAGATCACTACTGTCCTTAGAAAAAATGAACATACAGGACATGTAGGTAAGTTTGGTCTCATAAAACTCAAGCAAACCGGTAAAAACACTGATAAGTTGGAATTGTAGATAATATTGATAGGAATAGACTTACATTATTACTGTACTGCTTTAAAATATACTTCCAATATAATCAATCACTGCAAAGAGGAGTCAAATATTTTCAGTTTCAAATAACGTAGTGTACCATTTAGTAGATAGTTTTAATTTGCCGTAGACGGGTTTAAGCCCACTCTCCTTTCCCAGCCCAGCCTGGGTCAGACCTCCTCACCCGCCTGTGCCGACAGCGACCCCTAGCGGCACGCCCGGCCCAGTCCTCCGCGGCGGTGAGCCCAGCGCGCACTCACTCCAAGCACCCCTCAGGTACAGCCGTAAACTTCCTACTTACACTGGATTATACTCACTGCTGTGGTCTGTGCTTAGGTAGCAGACCCTCATTCTTTTCAACACACACCTGGTTTACAGCGGAAAGGAATACACAGCATTCTCCCAATTTGGTTTTATCTAGTTCATTAAAAGCATTCTCGCTTGGGCTTCTTTTCCTTTTTATTATTTTAAGAGCTTTAAAAAAAAATAACTATGATGGCTAAAAACCATTGTCATACTAGATGACTAGGGGGTGCCAAGCAGTGAAGAAAAATTACTACATACCAGATAAATCTGTAAATGTCTGTGTATGAGACTTATTAAGCAAAAAAGCTGTCTCCCCCATTATTATTCCTGAGTTTTCTTCCGCAAGACTTATTTATAATATTTAGTTTATCATCACTATTCTTGGTAAGGGTGAATATTCTCCCACATTACAGGTCAGAACCAGACATCATATACTGCTATGCTTTTCAAGTTGTGTTTTAGGAGGTGTGCCTCCCTGAGAATCCCTGAACATCTTTTACAGATAGCAAGAGCTAATACAGTCATCTTCATAAAATCTTTATATTTATTTATTGTTCTACTTCTAAATTAGGTTGGCAACCCTCACAATTAAAACAAAGTCCTCCAAAACATGGACGCTACAATGACAGCTGACAGTCTGAAACATCAACTGCACCAGGCAACTGGAGATCACCACTTCATCTGCATGTAAAAGTGAAAGCACTGCACTTGGTCCACCCCTTTCCACAGAAATATACTCTACCATGTAGCATTTGCCTAAATACTCCACAAGTGCTCCTGCTACAAACCATCCCCCATTCACCTTCAGCTCTTGCTTCTACTATTCCAAATGAGGAAAAACAGTATTTCGCTACTATGAGTGGAAGTAGAGAGAAACACCTTGTTTACAGCAGGCTATAGAGCAAACCCATCAGATACTTATAGTGTAATGCATTTTAGTGCCTCAGCCAGTTTTACTTCTACTCCTTCACAATCCAATCCTACCTAAAGACAATAGCAGACACTACGGTTTTTGTTTAGTTGTGCTATAATTCCTTTAATGTTCAAAACGACTGCGGGAAAATAGGTTTATTCAGGGCGGTAGCCAGCAATTGCAAGCAGTATTTTCAAACACATGTTATTAGAGTAAGTAAATTTAGTAACTAAAATAATTTCAAAGTCAATTTTACATGTGCCATAGCCTATAGACATTCATATGATATTTATCAGTGCAGTCTGTATAGAGACAGTCTGATCTTTAGCTACTCTGAAATTCTGATCTTGAAGTCAAAAGGACTACTATTGCATGTAAATTTTTGCATAACCTTGTCTTACAATGTGACTTCGTACTAACATAAAATCAGCAAGAAATCAGCCACTGAAACCTGACTTATAGAACAGTATTTTCAGTTTTATCTTCTGCAGACAAGAGAACTGTCTGGATTTTTACCCACTATTCGACAGTGTAGAAACAGATGATTGCTGGATACAAAATTACTCCAGTGACTTGACAACTGAGCAACCAATAATGTGCATGTTCTTACAGAATCACAGACTATTAGGAGTTGGAAGGCGCCTCGAAAGATTATCCAGTCCAGCCCCCCTGCCAGAGCAGGAT
>NW_010191271.1:0-2701 GCF_000695765.1 Mesitornis unicolor
CACACACACATATATATACATAAATAAAAATTCTAACTTGTTTTAATCTTCCCCCTAAATTGGCAGATCAGAGTTGCCTGCTAGCCTGGCCTGCTCTCTATCTCTACTAGGGTCATGGCACTGAAAACAAAAAGGTTTCTTAAATACTCTCCAAACCCTGGCAGACCACACCAAGGCCTCCAGAAAGGACTTGCCCTTCATCACTTGATGGACCCTCTTCCAAGTTTATGACGTGCAATCACATTAAGGAGCTAAAGCTACAGCAGTGTATGGGCTCAAAGAGATCCAGGAGCTTCACCTGGACTTTTGGTTCCCTGGTGTCACGCCAATGATGAGCTCAGTGCTAGTACAGAATGAGCAAAATCTTACTTTAATGGAAAGAAAAAGAGAAAAACCTGCAGCTCCTCAAGGCTGGGGCCAAAGAAGTGAAACCAGGGTGCTGATTCCCCACCCCAATGTCTAACAACAGCCAAGTCACCTTCCGAAGTTCGGCTCCTCCTTTTGTAAGACTTCAGCTGCTTCTTCAGTTTCTTTTCATTCTTTTCCTGCTTCTCCAGCAATTCTTTAAGATCCTGAAAAACAGAAGATGCACTGGGTTAAAAAAACCCTAAACCTAAGAACAACTCATTTGAGGCGAGTTTGGGGTTCATGGTGTGAATGTCTTGGTAGAAGAGGAGCTGTGTTATTTCTGAATTGCTCAGAGAGACAAAAAAAACCGTGGATGTTTTCTAGAAGTAGCCTGCAGCATGTAATACTCACAACACATCACCCAAAATATTTTACTCCTGGTTGTTAATCACATTTAAACAGTTCCAACACTATTTAGATACCAGAGGTGTTGAGAAAGGCAAGAAGCCCTCACCTGAACTTAGGAGAGGCCAATATTCACTGCAGACCTTGCACATAGATAGAAGAGGTGAGAAAGGGAAAATTTATGGGTCAGCCAGGCCAACCTTTCAAGGTGGCAACTGCCCCTCATGTCCCAAATAAATGCAGGGAACAAGAAAGGATTGTGTTGACTTTGAGCATAACTACCGAGTAGTGAGGTCCCCAGGACCTACAGCAATCTCATGTGGTAGGCAGTGCCACGAAGTAGGCTTAAAAAAAGATAGAAAATAAAAAATAAAGTACCTAGGGAGTCACAAGAGTCATAGCCACGGGACAACAGCTCAGGGCCAAGCACCAACACTCCCACGTGCACCAGTGGGAGATGCTGAAAGATCTTCAGGGAGTTTATGAGGGGTGGAAGAGACCTCAGTGCCTTCACCTCCCCTTCACATTTCCCATCTCTCGAAGTGTTTTTTCTCCCCTTCCTCAGGCTGTTTTCAGCCCAGCCTCTTACCAGGTTCTCATTGGTGAGACGCGTAATCTCCTTCTGGAGCCCGACCTCCACCTGCACCTCCGGGGACAGCTGCAGGACCTGCAGGAAGGCTTCCTGCTGCTTCTCCAGCTCCTCCTGGATCACATGCACCTCGTTCTGCAGAGCTTCCACCTCCTCCTCGTGCTCCCTCTGCTGATCCTGGAGCTGAGCTTCCAGCAACCTGAGAAAAGGACCACACCGATCAACCCGGGATTTCGGCATCGCGGCGGTCACCACCGTTTTAGTCCAGATCCTGCAAAGTCAGCCAACTTGGGTGACCACACGTTAAATACTTTTGTTTTTTAAGGACTTTATAAAAGCACGCATGCTTTCTATGAACATTTCTGGATAAAAGAGCATTAATCATTCTCCAGTCTGTTTCCTCCTCCTTGTTGTTTTTAGAAGACCTAAACAACCCAACCTCTACTGCCATTTTCCAGCGAACAACACAAAAGGGTATTTTCCAACTACAGAAACATAGGCAATAATGCACCCGGGCTTGTAATCATGTTGTCAGGAATTATACTCTTAATAGGCTCGGAAAATACAGGCACGCCATGAAATAAGTATTAAGTGCTTAATTTTAATTTTATTTCTTCATGTGGGTTCGGATTAATCATAAGCCACCCTCAGAAAACCATGCTCCCTCTATGAACTTGGGTTCCTACACGGCTCTGAGAAACAAATGAATCACCCCTCTTATTTTTCCTGTGATTTTCTGGTTTTACTTTGAAACCTCCAGATGTGACCCCTTTAGACTACACAGAAGACTTACATTTTCCTCTCTATATTGTCCTTAATCAGCTCATTTCATATCTTTTCTAAATACCATATAAATCAGAGCCTCATAACTACCCTGCAGGAGAGCACAGACTGATTAACACTTAATTATCGGCTCTTCCAAGCTCCAGGTTGAACCAGGAGTCCTCCTGCCTTGTTTTAATCTCCATTTCTGTTTCTAAATGTTCATTAGCTTGGAGATGAGAAATCATTACAGAATCACCGGCATCCCTAGGAGATACAGAGGCTGCAGGTATGGCCCTGGTGTGTCCCGCTGGGATATTTTATCACACAATGTCTCCTGAATGTAACATAATTCTTACTGAATCACAGCTCAGGCATCGGTGACAACAGCCACCATCAGCCAATGCCCAATTAGAATCGCAACAACCCCTCTGAAAATTAGAGGGGGACCTCGGTTCCTCCAGTTTGGATATCCCATCTCCAGCCGCTCCCAGAGAGGACACCAGGTCAACAGCAGAGGAAAAGAAAGAAACAAGAGGGCAAGAGAAAGGGGGAGAGGATAAAGCGGGGAGAAAAAAGAAAGTGTTTGACCTGGCA
>NW_010191272.1:0-5556 GCF_000695765.1 Mesitornis unicolor
TAACGTTCTGTGATTCTGTGATTCTGTGGGAAAGAGGAGGAGAGAGCATTTGAAACTGCCACCAGATTTCAAATCTCTTAGACCACAATTTAGCAGAGGTAGCATTCTACATGGAAGCAGAGGTCAGTAACAATATCTTAAAAGTAGGTCATATGCCAACACTAATATGGGCCTATGCTAGTACCTGAATATCTGAAGTGTCTGGATATTTGGGGGAATTGGAGGGAGGGGAGGTTGTCTGTTTATGTTAGTGGAATGAACTATGTGTTATTTGGCTTATGCAAATCCTCCTATTTCTAGGTTTGTTTGACCTTCACAGTATGCAAACTGGAGTACAATAAGCTTCCAATAAATATTTATTGGAATTATCTATCCATTAACTGCTGTAGGGGATAAAAAAGAAAAGTATTACAGGCATATTAACATCCTTTGAAGTAAATAGCATAGTGGAAACAAACCAAATCCAAAAGAATTGACCTCATAGCCTCTTTTCCAGAATTTTAGTAGGACCCATCTCTCCTAACTTCAAGCATATCTTTTAGTCTATAGTGAAATAAGAAGTATTGACGCTTCTGAATTGTGGCTCATCTCTTTTTCAGAAAGAGCCATCTGAAGTAGTTTGTTCCCTTAGGGTATGGATCATCCACCTCACCCTGTTCACTGCAAAGGTAGCTCAGGTGTAGGCAGCTGTGTGCAAATAAACACAACCAACACAGTCTGGGTAAAGACGAAAAAATAGTTCTTTTTTCTTTGATAACTTTGACTGTCATAAAGCTTGTGTTGCATGTTGCATTTATTGCCAAGATGCTGAGGACATTTGGCTGGGACTTCATGCAACCGATTTCTACATGAAAGAAAATATATGCATAATATATCTGAAACTGAAAGTCAGTTGCTTCTCATTGATGGAAAGCAAAAAATTCTGGAACTAGAGGGATAATGATAGACAGAGACAAAATTTAAGCCAGGCAAGTCAATTATATTACCTGGGAAAACAGGATGGCACTATTAATTTTTAAAAGTCTGAATACCCTGAAAGGAGTTTCCTTAGAGATATTACTTTCTTCTTGCTTGTTTTCCTTTTCAGTTTTGAATGTCTTTTCAAAACTAACATTACGATGTTGATTTATGAGTCAAAGGGGTCACAAAAATGAAGAAAAGTTATTGAAAAATGCATGGGATGTTTTCAGGATACCAGGTGTTCTGAACTAACTGATATTACCTTATGCAATTATATCAGTGATCACTTTAAAAAAAATCTCCAGCTAATGTGTATCTGCATAATGAGTTAAAAAAGGCATTAACAGCTGAAAAATAAAATAGCTTTCTTGGGATTTTGAACAGGCAAATACATAAAGGGAAATGAAGGAATGTCTTTCCATGGTTCACAGGAGGTTTACCTATAAATAGATCACCTATTGATTTCATAGCTGGCAAACAGAAGAAAACAGCTCTTGGTGCAAAATCGCTGTAAAGACAGAGTGAACTGCACTGGTGCAAGCTGTAGGCATCTACACAAAACTGCTGTTGATGGGGCTGGAAAACTCAAACAAGACAAGGCTTTAACTCTTAAGATTTTATTTTTGTCAGCTGCAAATACTGAGAACTTTACAAAGTATCAATTCTGCAGGCAGCCTGAAACAATTACTCAAATGCCTGAAGTGTTCCAGTTATGTCAATAAGCTTCTAGCTTGGGAGCAACACTTTGCTCTTATATGACCTTTACACTAAAGACTTTGCAAGTCTTTACACTGCTTCTAGGATACTGAAAGTGACAGTTCAACCCAAATGCTAAAATCCCTGTTTTAATCCCATTCTATGTAAGAAAATTATTGGAAGAAAATTAGTTCTTCTATTGAACATTAAAAGGAAATAATAAGTACCATTATAAATATGGAATGTTTCTGTGTCATTAATCTGCATATTTTATTTAGGAAAAATAAGCTGTTTCTACATAAATTCAGAATCCATGGCCCTGTCACTTTCTGGTAAACTGAACTCAACTTTGTATATAGGAACTTGCTTATGAATGTGCTGCATTTTTGCCAGCTGCTGTACAACTTTTACACAGAAAAATAAGGTGCTGTTACTAAAGAGACCAATATTAATGTAGCTGGCCCTCACACAAGTTATGTATGATTCTTCTAGTTAAACTACTCACATAATCGTAGGGGCAGAATATGAACCTGATGATTTGCTTGTTTTACTGAGATACCATGTTGACTCTAACTTTTTCCAAATTACTTATTTGTCAAACACAGCTTTGGAATAAAAAATAAATAAATCTGCCTGTGCATATTCACTTCTCTCAAACTGGCTTCACTGACGAAGCTGAGGAAATAATTTAGTTAAAATTTCTGTTTCTGAACCCTCACCTTGATGGGATCCATTGAGCAGGTGTCCACCACCCTGCTCTCAGACTGTGCAATTCTTCCATAACTGTGGAAAGGGATGTCATTGCTGCTGTGCTAGTCTACATGGCATATAGACAGTGTACTGTACAAGAGAGTAATTGCAGCTGTTTTTCTGCTCATTGTGAAATTTTGTCTATACCTACTCTAACTTAAACTCATCACTCACTTCCAAGAAAAGTGACAGTTCTGCAGGTATCGGAGCTGTGAAAAGGTTTTTTTCATGGTTTGCACAGCACCACTTAACACACGTAGTTAGGTCTCTCAGCTTACCTTGCTTGACCTTTGGGAGGAAGGGTTTGTTTCAGAAAGACATTGCCCATTTTTGATTCATATGAGAACTAAAATATCTTCCAGGCTTCCTTTTAGCCTCAGAGCAAAGAACTTAATGACTTGCAATGCCCTACTCGCACTGTTGCATTCATATGCAGCTCAAGAAAATGTTTTTCTTGCGTGGCAGCTTATTGCAAATAGCAATCACAAGTTATGGGTGCTTTATAATCAGCGTTGACTGGAAAACCATAATGCTTTGGCTCTGATTCCAGTTCATTCTATGGCCTTCATTCAGCAAGAAACATATGGATAGTTGTTTCTTAAATCTTGGCTCCTAATAAAATACATGGAGGGAAGTGAAAGTTAGGAGCTTAAGTTGGAAATGTGAATGTTTTCTCTGCCTCACACACAGTCGTGGTCTCCAAAGGGTGCATCTGGGAAGATCCAGCAGAAATACATAAGCAGGAATTTTGGCTGTTGTACTGAGGATCTAGTAGTCACCAAATTATTTGTTGTAACTGATCAGAATCCATAGCTGGGAGTTGCACACAGACACAGAGAGGCCTGGGAGTTGGTAGCATGCAGGTGTAGCATGATTTCATGCATCCCTGGTAGTTTGTCTTAGAAAGAAGCTGCCTTAACCAGCCAGGTGTTCTCTCAGCATGCTCCAAACTAGAAACATTTTTGGTCACCTGTCTTGTAAATGATGGATGACTCTGGTCTAGTCTTCTTCAAGGAAAAATCTTGGTGCAAACAGAGATAGCTATGTTGACTTACAGCAATCACGTCCAGATGTATCCCAAAACCTGTAATTCCTTTGGCAAAATCAATAATTACAGAAATTGTACAGGGGTTCCAATTGCTTGGAGGCTTTTGTTACCTTGACAGATCTTACTATCTTGGCTTTCCTCTGCCTGAGCTGAAGTGACTGAAATAAAATTTTATTCTGTTCCTGGCACAGCCAAGGATCAGGCAAGTGAGGCAAGGTACAGCCCACATCTGACAGATGGCTTAAGCGTCATTAACATATAAATCAATCCAAATCACACAAAAAAATAGTCCTTTGGAGTGGTAGAAGCAACATCTTCAGGTGGAAGTTTAAAGGCAAATAGGGAAATAGAGCACACATCTAGAATGCTGATATTGTCCAGAATGTATGTTAAGGAAAAGTTAAAGGTAAAGCTGGGTTATTCTGCCCCATCTTTGTTCTTCCAGTGCTATTTATAGCTTTTTTGTTGAGAAGTCTTTCATCATTTCAGATAGGTTCTCAAAGCATCTGGCATGAGCTTCATTTATCTCAGGCAGAAGTGTGCAAAGTGTCCCTTGACTTCAGCCTTTGTTATCTCTCATTAATTTATATTATGTACATAAATATTCTATTAGAAAACTAACTCTTTAATTTTGATCTCTCTAGAAAATTCCAACACAATCCTAATTACATTTCAGCAATCAGTTATTGAACAAATCATGTCTACACTGGAACCAATGCAATTAATTAGACTGCTTGTCACTTGCACAAGATGAAGAGTGTGCCAATTAGAGGAGTGTTTCACAAACATCTTGAGTGCTATGTAAGTAAAACACAGATAAAATGGGTAAAGGAGATTATTTTCTAGTGATAGATCAATAGATTCTTAAGTGCATACATTTCTCAGCATGAAATATAATTTCCCTGAGAGTATTGTTGTCTGGCACTGCCTGATGGACAAGGGTGTGCATTTTTTGTGTTATAATAGTCTACAGTAGCTTCTCATTTTTTTTAATTTATGTCCCATCCTGGTTTTAGTTGCCTCTTTCCTATGAATGTTTATCTATGCTACTTGCAGCTTTTTGTTTATTTTTTCCTCTAGAGTGTTCTTTCTTAGTGTTTAATTGGTGTCCCACAAAGTTTCCCAAAACAGTGTTATTCAGGTATTAGGAAATATACCCCAACCCATCCCAACATTTGAATGACACTCGGGTTAGATATTTGCACAATCCCTTATTCATTGTCTCCTTAAATCTGATGCGGTACTGACCAAGTCAGAACTTACTTAATTTCTCAGAACAGCTCATAAGAGGATCATAACTGGACCTTTTTTATTAAATCTTATGAGCAATATATTAAATGTATTTGAATTGTGAATGAAATGTCCAAATATCTGAAACTTAAAATTTGCTTTTACAGTATTACTAGAGATGGCTCAGCCATCTGTAGCTTGTCTCCTCTGAATTTAGTCTAGCTGCATTCATATCTCTTTCTCAATGTTACTTGTGTGCCTTTTTACAGAACTGAAAATTATTAGACACAAAGCATTCTGCTGAACAATACTGAAGCCACCTATAAACATGACAGAGGTATGGCTCCTTGGGACAGATCATACAGGCTCTGTATGGTGTTGACAAAGCTGTGTCACACTGCGTGTTCGAATTAGTCTGAACTCTGTGCAGAGAGATATTCTCCCTGGGACTTGATCAGTTGCTTGTGAACCTCTGAGTCTTGATAATGCAGCCTTTGGTCGTGTCTCTGCTATTGGGAGCCCATATCTATGGGCTGATGAAGCATACAATTTGACTGACCTGATTCAACTTAGTTGAACTTTTCAGAGAAACCTCATTTTAAATACTGAAATCCTACAGCTCTAGGGTTATGCAAACCTAATCTGGGAATGTGTGGCAGCTGCTATGAAGGGGGCAGTAGTTCACCACTTACTTTCTAGAGCTTTTTGTTCCTGCCTGCAAATCCACAGATGTGCAGATTCCTTGAGGACAGAGTTTTCTGGATGGATTACATCCCATGTGTTATGCTATGCTGCTTTACCTCTTTGATCTGCTCTGGTGCAACACAGGAGTAACTAGACATGGATAATCACAGAATCACAGAATCACAGAA
>NW_010191273.1:0-2102 GCF_000695765.1 Mesitornis unicolor
TATATAAAATGTTTATGATATATAGAAATTCTTTTTCATGTCAAGCATGAGTCTGGTGTAGATGTCATTACAAATATCAGCATTCAGATTCAGAGTATGGAGTACCTTCATATTTTTCAGTGGGAGACCAGCAGTTTCCTCTGATTTCACAGTAAAGAGAAAGGGCAAAGCTTGCAGAACTTCTACAAATGAAATATAGAAAAATTGTTGTGGATAATTTCTGTGGTAATTCCCCCTGAAAGCCAGTAATACATTTAGAAACTAGCGATTATACATGCAAGGCATTGTTACTGGCAAGTAGCACTGCAATGAAATGCTGTATAGTTGGTACTGCGGTTTCTGACATCTTGCTCTGTTCTGCTACATGTTTTCCTTTTTATGTATCATGTAAAGTCATTTTGATGATATTTCACCACTGTAATATACTAACATCATTTTCTGTGAAGCAGAAAATTAAAATTCAAGGTGAATACCCAAAGGCATTGAGAAAATATGTTAGCTACTTTATTTATGCAGTTATTTAAAGAATCTCATTGGAAAACTGGCATAGGTAAGCCAACAGTACTCATTTGGACGGGATAGTTAAGCTCAAATCTTCAGCTCACCCTCAGCTGCATATTCAGCTCATTGCATGGATCTTTTGCTGTATGTTTTCATTGCAGCGTCCTGATAACACAGTTTAAAAATCCCACTCAAAGATTTGAAAATGGCTCACTGTCAGCAGATATTGTGAGGAGATGCTTGTACCAGTTGCCTGTGCCTGAAGCCCTCCCTCTGTTCCCCAAGCCAGTCAGCAAGAGCTGCCCCATGTCCATGGTCTGCCAGAGTCCCTGGGAAGCTGCAGCACAAGAACATCTGCAGGTCTGAAGCAGGGGAAGGTACGACCCCACCAATACTGCTCATCTAAATGAGGGGCCTTGAGCTTCAGACCTCTGTAGGAGGCTATTGGTGTCTTTCCTGGGATATGCTTTTTACTGCAAAGAGAAGGTCTTGTGCAGCTGGATCAGAAACCATGCACAAACCACCCACTGACATTGGTCTGTTTGAAAGACATTTTGGCAGAAATATCTAGAAAAAAGAAGAAAATGTTTCTCTGTTTAGAGGAAGTTCAACCTCAGTTGAGGGTCTGGCAACATCCAAGCTGTCTGCAAGAAGGGAGCATCTAGGCAGAGACTATTGAAAGATGATGTTTATATTCTGCACTAGGCTTCCAGAAGCAAAGGATGGGCAATAGCTTTTTCCAGGTGAATGTGCATCTCCAGCTCTCACAGCTCCTTCAGTCAGTGTGGAGAATTTGCTCACTTTTGCAGGGAAACTAAACATACCTGTGTTTTGGAAATACTACTTTTAAAAGGCCCTGTTGCACTTCTAATGATGAGGCTCGGGTCTGCTGAGCTCTTTTTTGATGTTGCTGAACCAATTTTGTTAGTATTTCCTGGCTCCACAGACAGCTGATCACAGCACTGGCAGCACTGTGTTGCTGTGTAAGGTTTGTCTCAGTTTTGGTCTAGGTTAAAGCAGTTATGGAATTAATTATTGTCTGTACAGCTGTTCTCCCCCACGTTCTGCCAAAAGTCAGCTTAGCGTACTGTCTTCCCTGCACAAAATGCTGGTGACAAAGCAAATCCAGTGTGCTTAGTGTAGTACAAAACCAGTAACTCCCATCATATAGCTAAACCAAAGGATTACAAGCAAATGCTTGCCAGGAAAGCTGCCATGCGTCTGATGTGCCTGCCACTCTGCAGCCTTTAGGCAGGTGTTGTGAACACACCACTGGGATCTGTAATGTAAAATATGAGAGTCAAAGATACAGATTGGTTTGTCCTTAAAAAGCTTTTGCCTCCTCTTTAGAGCACCAAATCCTCTGTCCAGTTATTCTAATACTGAACCTGCATCATCAGTTGAGTAGAATTATTTTTCAAGTGCATTCTTTGTACTGATTGTCTCTTACATAGTCCTATGCATTTCAGTATGCCAATATGGATTATGGTTGGTTCACTTCCTTTATAGACAGGGAATCTTTTTTCTCCAAGAACTAAAGGTATAACTGCCAATAAAGCCATCTAATCAGTGGCACTTTCCCCTCTCCACCTGTTTCCCTA
>NW_010191273.1:2133-21176 GCF_000695765.1 Mesitornis unicolor
CTGGCCCACAAAAACATCTCCCGTGTGCTTCAGAAGAGGGCAGATTATTGTTTTAAAATATCGTATTTAAAAGAGCCCAAAGAATCACACATGTCCTTGGAAAATGTACCACTTGCCCCAGCATGACTTTATTTCGCTTGCAAGGTCTGGTGCTGGGCAGCTGCTGCTCTCAAAGCCACCTCTTGCCTGCTTCCCAGCTAGGCACGGAGACTATGAGCTAACTAAGTGAATTTAAATGTCCGAGGCTTTAGTTGTGAACCCTTGCAGCAAATCATTTGTTTACTATTGAAAAAGCAAAACAATATTTTGAAGAAATGGCAAATATGGCAAATAATTTTGAACATGTAGATTGGGTAACTTAAAAAAAAAGTGTGAACAAAAAAACCTGATTTCTTCTTAATTGTAGGTAATACTTTCAGCCTTAACCTCTGCAAAAACAAATGACACAGACAGGTGTTTGCACTCTGACTATCCTCCTCATGATTGCTTTACTCAACACCTAGCAGAATTGTTGGTTTTTATTTTTCTTTTGAGGATTGTTTTCATCTGGAAGAATTATGTTAGGTATAGAAGTGGTAATAGGGATCTTTTTGGAACAATATTTTCTAATGAAGTGTGTTTTATTATCCTCATTCTCCTCTGTAAGTGAAATCTGAATTGGCCCTGTAATAGCTGTGAAATTGTGCTTCCATGTCTAACCCTCACATCGCTTCTAGCTTTCAGTGGCTTTCAGTACGTTGTCCAGTGGTTCCCTGCCAATCTGAAAATCTCTGTAGATGCAAAGCAACTCTCTGAGGATAGTTTTGGAAGCACAAGTGCTTTTGATTTCAGTAACAGACAAGGCAGAATCTAAAAAACATTTTGGGATATTTATTTATGCAGCACAAATGAGCATAACACTGTATATCATACTGTTGCAGTTTTAATTCCCAAGCTGCATCTTGGAAATTCAGAGCTTTTACCCTCCTACAGTGAAGCCTGACTGTTGCAGAAGCAATGAGATTCTTCTGAAACAGTATGAAGGTTATCAATAACTAAGAGATCAAATTTCACCCTTCTGGTGCATATAAATCTGGAATGACCTGAGTGGTTTCAGCTGAGTCATTTCCAGTTGGCATTGACATATCCGACACTGGAATTTTGCTTCTCTGTGATACTCATCGGCTGCTTTTCCTATCTTTGCTGTTCATTTTGGACACATATACGGAACTACAAGTCTCCACACACTGCGTCCTACCTGCAATCTGAGCACATCTGCTGTTTGGCAAAGCATAGTAAGTTTTTAAAGAAGTACATACTCGATCCTAAATCTGTAGTCCAACTCTCATGGCTCAAGCAGCCCAGGTGACAGTTGAGGTCTGTAGGTGGTTTAAGTGGGTGTATGGGGTGAGGGACTGGACAACCAGACAGTTACAGAGTTTTCATGTTGTGTTGGTTGATTCACTGGGGCTTTTTTACATCTCTGAAGAATGACAAAAATCTGTAAGGCAGAACTGGGCAGGCAGTCTGCTAGCGAAACAGGAAAATAATGGAAGTGAGCAGATATTAGGACTGATTTTTCAGCTACCCCAAAACAAGCAAGAAGTAACTTGGATAAAGCTAACGCTTTGGGGCAAGAGAAGTGTTTCATTCCAACTGAAATGTTTAGGATTTACTTTCTTTTTTTGAGTGAAATTATTTCTGGCTAGCTTATCTAAATCTAATTTTTTTTAATTTATTTTTTATTTCTTTTGGTAAAACAACCTATCAAAAAACTTCATCCACCTCAGCTGCAGAAGTCACTTTTACATAAGAACTTCTTGTTGCAGAGTAGTGGAAGTTCATCTACCATTTCTCCTCACCAATGCAAGAGAAATAGTGGACACCAGCATTCTGAGGATGGAAATCAGAACAGCATCTCTGTGTGAGTCCAAACATGTGAGAGCACAGACAGGTACTTGCAGAGCGGCTGCAAGGGCTGGGCACCCCCACCTGCTTTTTCAGTCATAAAATACTCTGCCATTTGCGCTGAGCTCAGATCAAAAATTTCTCTCTAATCCAGAGAGAATCTGGGATTGAAATGCAGAGGTAGCAATTTGTTTGCTTATTTTTTAAGATCCTTACAAGCACTTTCTCACTTGTGTGCTTAATTAAGAACACTATCTCCTCTGAGGTTTATTGATTTACTAAATGTATGAGACTGCATCATCAGCCTGAGTATAGGAAGATCTGGCCTAATATGTCTTTCCTAAGAAAACTACTTTGAGAATACAAAGTACGTCAAATACTAAATAGACAATGATTTCTTCTTCACTGGAACATATACTGTCCTATTTGGTCAGTGCTGTAACAAATTATGCAAAATCAAGAGACAAGCAGAAAGAGTTTATTCTCCTGCAATAAAGCCATTCACCTGCTAATGTTATTACTAAACATAGGAATAAATTCTGATTAGTAAAGAGGAGACAATTGCAAAAGACACAACAGTAAGATACGCTTTTTTCTGCTGCTGTTTTCAAGAGTGTTATTTTTATAATCTCAGAAGACTCTTGCAGAATTTAAGATATAGAGTTGACTGAAGTGCATTGAGTATCCAGCAGATACACAAGACCAAGTACTTACCCTAGCTCAGATAAACAGAAAGAATCAGGCAGACGAGGCTTTCTCATTCAGTCAGGACCAGAGTCAGCTCTGAGCAAGGAGTGAGCAGCCAGCAGAACTGCCCACATTTACCCCGTGGTCAAGCACCCAGCTAAATGATGTGATGGAAGATCCATCAGCTTGAACCCAGTACTGGTTCTAGGGGAAATGGTTTCAGACTCAGCTTAGTGAATAGAAGTGCCTAAACCCTTGTTCAGCTCAGAAGTGGGGAAACTATTCAGCTGAATTTACTCTCACATATATCACCACTTACAAACTAAAGTGGGACTAAGTAGACAAGAAAGAAGTGGGAACAAAGTAAATAAATCCGAAACTCAAAGTCATTGTAGTAAAGTTGCCACAGTGTCAGAGATTGAGCCTCTCCTCCCTTCCTCCTGAAAACCAAACCCTACCCAAAGCCCACCACAAAGAATTATCATCAGCTGACCTCAGTCGTGATTCTTTTTGCTTTGCACTACAAAATGACTGCACAGACACTGCTTAAAATAAAACAAATATCAGTTGTGCTTGCCACACCATGCCAACTAGCAGATGCACTTTAAAAGACAAGTGATTACAACCTTCCAAGATTATTAGATTAGATTAGCAAAAACACAGCTGCAAAACAAACTAGACATGAATTTAATTACCATGTTCATTTTCTCTTGGTATGAGAAATACTGACTATACTCCTGTAATTACTTGCTTTATACATCAAGCCTTGCTAATACTACTGTTTAAGTCACTAAAGCACTTAAAAAGATGGAAACTGCATTGCAGTTGTGAAGTATTATTCTGAAACAGCTTGTGAGTATTGCACGGTTCTGAGATCTTAAAAATGTAAAATCTAACTTTCAACCCTTCCAGCAGAAATAAAACTTGGAGCTGCTAAGCACTAGGGAGAATACAAATATATTTGCCAAATAATATGGCCTCTCTTCTATTAAGAACTTATGAAACTTTTAATAATTGGTGCAAAATGAAATAATTTTGTGAAAAATCTGGGGATTTTATCCTTCCCCAATTAACATTTTAGAACTGATTATAAAAGAGTCTTTCTAATGAAAGGAAAGAGGGAATCAGTGGGACCTTTACCCAGAAAATGCTCAAACTGGGCCCAAACCTCTGAATTGACTGGCAGTTTTAGTCAGGAAAATGAAAAGTGGAGTTCACCACTGAGCCCTGTGTGATTTCAGCCATGCACTCTATAACAATGAAAACCCACAGTTCCTTCTATCTTCAGAGCCATGACATCAAATTTTTTAAAAAAAAGCAAGAAAAGAGTGTCTGTGCTGGCTTTGCTCCCTGATAGATGTTGACTGCTATTATCATACAGAAAGAAAAAAAAGTCATGCTTGAATCCTTCCCCAAGGGCTGTCAGCAGCCAGTGGGTGCATAGGGTGATGGCACCCTGCCTGGCCAGTAACAGCCACAACAGGCTTGTGTCCAGGGGAGCTGATTCCACCAGAGCCCGAGGGTCAGAGAGTAGAAACCTGCTGGGGGAGGGTGCTGGTGAGCCCAGGGGGGCTGTGCAGGCTTACGGGAGCTGTGCAATGCACTTTTGCTTCCACCGCCCTCCCCTAGGCTAACTCAGCTCCTTGCATGGGAAGGGGATGGTGTCATGGGAGATTGGAAAATGCCATTGCTTTACAATCAAAGGATACCACAGATCAGCTTCCCTAGAAGAAGACACAATCCCATGTGAATTTCAGAAATATCTACCAGTCCTGTAGAAGAACATACCTTTTTAAATAATTTTTTTCTTCTTGTTCTTTTTTGGAGATTAATTTTAATGCCTCTTGTTCAGCTTATCTGTACATTAGATAGCAACAACTACCACTTTTTCCATTTGGAAATGTCTGCTGTAGCTGGTATTGGTATTCAGCAGCAAAGAACTGAGCAACATGAACCTTCAGGGAACAGTCTCTGCACTCAGTGTTCATAGATAAGTCCCATTGAACTCGGGGCATAACTTCACCTTATAAATTGTTTTTATCAGCAGCATAATGTTTCTCTATAAACTGTTCTGGATTGCTAGAGCAAATGTAAAGTGCTATTTCTGAACAGCAAATCTATTTCCCCCCCAGAAGTAGAATATGCTTCTAATTTTGGCAAGAATCTCACTTTCTACCCCGGGATAGCTTGAGTGAGTAAAAGGAACAAACCACTATGAACTGAAAACTTAAGAAAGAAAGAAAGAAAGAAGGAAAGAAAGAAAACTCTCCTCCTGCCTGCGAACAGAAGATCGGTTCATTTGTGCATGCTGTGTAAAACTCACCACAAAATCCTTTGTGCCATCAGCATGAAAAGAATCCTTTGCCCAGGCAGGAGATTAGGGTGGCCAGCGGGACTCCCTGCACCAGAAATTCAGATCAGAATGGGTAAGTTCATGGGAAGCTGGGATTTTCTGATGATGCCAAAAAAGCGGCAGTAACAACAGCCAACTCCACGGGCCCATCTAAATTTCTGTTTTCCCTCCTAGTAAAGGTACACCGAGGAGATGGAGTGCAAGGAGCTGGTTTTGCTCACCCTTAAAAGGTGCTATACAAGAATGAACCATAAAGGTGATAGCAGGCACATCAGGCATCTCATTTGAGATCCCCAACTGTAGCCTCTCCCTCTCCTTTGTATTAGCAAACCCTGCGAGATTGGTGCTTGTGTTAAAAGCCCTTCAAGGAGGTAGCGGCGGCAGCTGAACACTGTGGTCTCCCACAGCACAATCAATGCATCAATCTTCCTTACATCGGTGTCTTATCTTGGCTTCAAGAATCGTAGTCAACTCCAGAAACTATAAGGGCACTGGGGAAGGGGTGCTGAGATGCGGGCGCTACAGCTGCCACTCCCCTCCTGCGCCAGCAATTGTGCTGCCACCTCAGGAGTGCTCCCAGCCGCCCAGCCTGGTCAAAAGATCTTTGAAGTAACCTTTTCACTAGAAAAGAGATTGTGGCCCTATAGAAAAGTATGAATTCAGAGCGAAGCCTTTCTGCAGGATTAGTCCATTAGAAGCAAAAAGGAGAAAGGTTTTTTTGTTGTTCTGGAAAATATAAGTGATTACAGGATTTAAAGAAAAAAAAAATCGTCTGTCTATAGTTGGGAATATCAGCGTTGGAACAATGCGTGCTCTTATCCACTGCCTAAGTCCTTGTACTGCCCTTATCTCCATCACATCTGACTGTCTGCCAGGGGTGTGAGCTAAGAGATATAGTGTAACTGCTGTCCTGTGTGGCCCATTCCTCCATCCTCTCTCAAGAGGAAAAGGTGTGTGTGAGATGTCGATCTGCTTTGCTATAGGATTTGAGAGGACTGTGCTAAGATCTTATATCAGAGGAAGAAAAGCCAACTAATTCCTGTCAGAGTTTCTTCTTCTTTTCTGTTTTCTTTTTGGTAGCCTTTTCTTTTTCTCCCCTTTTTGAGTTTTTCGCAGTCAGTTATTTGTCCCACTAATAGCCAAAGCACCCCCACCAGCTAATCTCGCCTTTGGGAGAAAAGTAAAAGACTGTGGACTGCAAAATACAATGGTCACCTCACCATCTTAGAAACAAAGGGCTTCTTTATATATTTTAATACGGTATCCGTACACATGTGCTTAGTTACACAGCGTATATATTTTTTAATGATCAATTATTTGGGAAGCATTTTCAGTATGGTGACAAATTAATTTCAAAGGAGCAAGATTTTTTTTCTATGGCTGTAGAATAGCACTTACTAAAAAATCTGTTCCCTATACAGTACCTAAAAGCTGGTAGAGAGCAAACAGTGAACACCTCTGTTTTAATTCAGAATTCAACCTAAAATAAAGCTAGGGTTCTTATAGGCCCCATAGTAACTAAAGGTAAAAGGCTTTTCAAATTTCAGATCATGCAGTCCTTATGTCAAAACTGTTTAGTGTGGACTTTATGATCAGACTTTCCAATGGATTCTGATCTTTGTTTAGAAACCATCTGGCCAAAGAAAAATAGCTGACTGTTTCATTTATCTTTTTTTCCCTCCTGTTTTCACTGCATCCCCAAAATATGTTTTAATATCAGCATTCCACTTTTCATCCCTTTTGGTAAAGGACTTTTTAAACGTGCATGTTTGTTACACATAACAAAGTTTGGGTAATCACATGCTTGTGGCAGTAAAATCTTGTATTCCTTCCCTTTAGAGATGGTGCAGTAATTATCATTTAACTCTTTGAATCTAGCTTAAGGTATGGAAAAGATATGCAAAGTTCGCACGCATGTTAGCCCATCCTTTTACAGTATTTCAAACGTAACTAGTTTTTTGGTTGTACGGTCACATTAAAATTCCCCTTTTGCAATACTCTATGCAAAAAACAAACACCTGGATTCAGAGTTTCCTAAAGGAGTCATCTGAAAATAGGTCCTTTCTGCCAAAATGTCAGGAAGATTTATGTGCTTGCATTCATGGATTAAATTGAGGGCAGGTGGGAGAACATTCGACTCTGAAGGAATGATAGCAAATTTATGTGTAAAAAAAAAAAGTGGGAGAAGGCAGTTATTATGAATTCTGGTGGTTTAGATAAAGCAGAGGTCGATTTTGTAAAAGAGAGAGTACTGTGCCCGGAAAGCCATCCTTCAGCAGTGAAATAATTATCTATGGGATTATATTTCTTTAAAACTGAAATGAAGCATTCTGGAATTCAAAACATGCTGTCTTTACTACAGCTGCAGTGCTGAATGGGACTTGGATGCCACGCGGTGTGTCGGAGCAGATGTTTATGGGAGGATTCACAGTGTAACGGCACAGTGCAAGCAGGCACTGAAACCTTGCAGCTTATTTTCCTTCCCCAGCCAGGATAATTGTCCCTCTCCCAAAGGGCTCCCTACCACCACACAGGAGAGAGTGATGGCTACTGCAGAGGAAGGCTGGATGGTCACCACCATTACCTGGAGCCCCTCAGATGGGGTGACCTCCAGGGTCTTTGCAGAAAGCCCATGGGCAAGTGAGCACTGGTCACAAAGCACCAGCAACGCCTTACAGCAGGGTGAGAGGAGACTCAAACCGAGTAAGCTGAAGCCAAAGCAACAAGGACACCAACCCGTATGTGGATTTTCTTTTAAATCTCATTAGTACTTCAAACACTTTTTGAACACCTAGGTAATCTTAAAATACAATCACTTAGTGACTGACCTGCTAACAATGGATGTTGGAGTCTGACAAATGTCCTCTTATGTGGATTTGGGGGGGGCGGGGTGTACGTTAAAAGTCCTGCTGTGTCCAGACTCTATAAAAGCCACTTTCAAACTAAATTTTACACTGAAGAAAACAGTAACATAGCTCAACAGTCAGCCAAGCCAACTGTAGTTTTAGCCTCTCTAAAACACTACCCCAACTATTATCAGCATCTATAGCTAAGATACATGGTAAATCAAGCTGTTCAGTGGGCACTAATTTCCTTTCAGATTAAAATTAACTTTATTCCAATCCATGCACCAAAAGTTGACTGTGTATATATTATTTTTCCTTTAAAACAGGAGTGCAATGAAGATCAGTGTCTCCCTAGATTTTAATTCACAAAAGTTGATTACACTGAGGCAAATGAAAACTGAAGTACATTGACAAGCTTTCTTTTTTCCCCTCTTCTGTTGGAAATGACTGTAGAGGTAGGTAGTCTAATGTTTCACAGAAGTACTGTGTTTTATGTAAATAAATATATGGCTAGGAACAGTCAGGAAGGTTAAAGGGCATCTGTAAAGAGAAAACTATGTTTCCCAGACTCTTTGTTAAGTTTATTTAGTAAAGGGAATAGAGAAAGTTTCAGATTGGGCTGTAAGGTGCTAATAGTCAGACTAGATAAACGTTAGCTTCCCAAGTCTGGATGCCAGAAGAAACTGTAACATGGTTAAGAGCTGACATCAAATTCTTCTATCCAAGAAAAACATGTTATTCTTCACAAAAATTAGGGTATAGGGTATTAGATCTCAGTATAACATTGATGTATTATTATTTTTTAATATCTAGCCTTCAGAACAGTGCAGGGTTATTATTCTATATTAATCCTCGCGTTTATAAATTTATTTTTAAAATTGTTACGTGAAACCATCAACCTGTGCTTCATAATTTAAAATTTATTTTTATTCACTGTTCCCTATAGTTGTTTCTTAGAAATTTAAAGCTGAAATAGATTTCCTCTCTAAAATTATTTTTCCTGTATCACACATGAATAAAGATTTATCAATATAGAGCACTTACATGAATTCTGAGCCACTGGAATTGCTTTTCTGTCCAGAACTGAATTACATTATTTACACAGGGACAGTGACTGTGGGACTAGACCTTAATTACAGCAACACCTTTACAGGAAAAAATAGGTGGAATTCAACAAATTTATCATTGATAATCATTCACAGTAACCTGTTTTGTGAGTATTTCGCAGTTACTTTAACGAGAAGCATCAGGTAATGCTCCAAACACAGGCCATTTTTGACTGTTCAGTTACCCTGTACCTACAGAGTTTGATTCTTGACCACCATCAAGGTGACACTAGGCCATCTGGACCCGTCTGTTGTCTCTGAAATCTGAAAGAAGGATTATTTTTAAAACTACATCTAGTCATTTCATCTTGCCAGGTACAACTGAAGCTTCTAGGAATACATGACCTCTCAGATAACACGGTGTTGCCTGTCTAGTGCTCATCAGTTTAACACCACCTCTGGAAACATTTAAGTTAGACTAATATGTTATAGCTACATTGTTTGCAAACCTTTTGAAAAGTGGCAGATTCAAAGGATTCTGTCTCTCTAGCAAGATGTTAAATTTTGATCTATTTACACTGTGGGATCAAACCATACCCCTGTTTTCACCTGTATGATCACATGAAACCAGTGGAAATAGGCAAATGAAAAAGAAAGCAAATGTAAAGTGAGGTCATTGTTCCTTTTTTCACCAAGATAAGAATATTTCACATAGCAACGCCCTCTGGGAAACAATCCATTTTAGACCAAATTAGTCCCAGTGGTAACGTTGATTTTTAGCAACTGTGTTACACCAGGGATACATTTAATCCCACTGTTCTTTGTTGTTCTCATTAATAAACCACATTATGTCTCTCAGTCTGCGTGCAAAAGTATCATTACTGTTACTTAATTACTTTGTTTTTGTAAGAAAAACTACCGAATTTGGTTGCGTATAACCAGTAAATGTGGCCAAATCAGAGTTGTGCACTCCAACACAAATATTTTTTACTTCGTTTCTGCACATATAATTGCATGTAATTTATATTTGTGTACAGGATTTCTATGATAAAACCTCATTAATCACAAATCCATCAATGTGGCAAAAATGCATTGAAGCAAATGTGGTATAATGTTACAAACATAAGACATGTTTTAGGATGGAAAGAGGCCAGGATCCCCATCTTCATCTATCCCCTAATGTTATATAAATGACTAAGTCATCATATCAGTGGTTTTCACATGGAAATATAAACATCACTGAAATTCCATACACTATAAATGGCTATGACTCTAGAGTGCTTAAAATTACCAAGAGTACCATAAGAGCAGTGTGCACAATATCCATTCAAGGATGAGAACAGCCACAGCAGCACTGCAGTGTGGTGCAGTTGGTGTGGGGCATTAACTGTCATCCTGGCTGCTGCTCCCAGGTGCGGGGTCGCCTTCCCCAGCGCCCTCACACTGCCTGTGCCTCCAGCACTGTGTGATCTGGAGCCGCTTGGGTCCCTCCGGCCCCTGGAGTGGCTGTTGTTACACTTCTGTCACTCTGGTTATTTAGCTGTGAGGGTCTAGTGTGCATTTGTGTGGCTCCTAAGAGAACTTAAACTTTATTTGCTTCCTGAAGCCTATTCTAATAAAAAAATATTCTAATTAAAAATAACGTTTCTTGTAGGGCACTGTGGGCCCAGCTTCACCTTCTCCTGCAGCACTATGGAGCTGAAGTTGGTGGAGTTGCTCCTAATTTATATGCTATAGATGCATCCAGGTGAGAAAAAATTTTCTCTCTCCGTGCTTTTGCAGCTAAACCAAACCCAGGCTATCTTCTGATCTAATTATAGTCCTTAAATCAGCAGCACTTTACCAGCTCAGGGTCTTTTTAACTTCAGAGTCTCAAAAAGACAATTCACAGACAAGGAGTGGCTCTGAAATCCGGACAGGCAAGACATGCCGCTGATTTTGAAGCTGAAATCCATTCTATGTTGATGGGACTATTGGCTCAAATGTCATATTTACATTCTAGTTTTTAATGGCTTGCAGTTAGGAATCAGACAAGCTGTTCTGTAGGTGGTCTAAATTATATCCTGTGTGCACACTGCATGCTGAGAAGAGTTTGCTGATCTAACGAATGATGAAAGACTGAGCAATCACTCACTGTAAGTCCAAATCTTTACCCTGGCAAACCTTATACTGATTTTTTCACAGGAGTTTTGCCTGAGTGATGATTGTAGAATTTGGCCCATTTTGACTACACCAGTGATCAACAGTCCAGCATCAGGACCCTTATCCCTCCAGTCCATTTTAGATATTTACCGCAATAACCAAAAAATCTTACTATCTTCTAGTCTTTTTTAACCTCAAATATTTTCTTCATTTATTGTTAATATGTTTTATTTGGATATATCTGGTTACCTACAAATGTAGATGCATGTCTTGTGGGATTTTTCAGGAGCATCTGAGTGTCTGTCTCTCATTAAAATTAATGAGAAATAGGTCCTAAATAACTTTAATGAGTCATACCAAAGTGACTGATGAAAAAAATCACATTAGACAGCTTTGACAAAGCAGGAGATTTATTCTGCCACCCGTAAGTGAAACCACTGCTCAGGTTCCTGCACTTGCCTTCTGCTAAGACGATCATCTGCCTTTCTCTTCAATTCACTTCACTTCATGTACTTTAAAACAGAAATCTCTAAGATATGACCTGGTCTTTCAATCTGTACATAGCTCAGCAGTGAAGATATTAATCCTGACTGAGACTGGGAATTGCTGAACTGAATTAATTTAATCCAAATAGATGGTAAAACCTAGAAATTGTAGTGGCACCAATGGAAAGCTACCACTTTTCATGTTTGTTTTTAATTTTGCATTTGAAATAGAAATGCTTCCAAAAGGGCGTTCTTATTTGGAAGGGCAGGTGGGTAAAATTTAAACAACAAATCCCCTTAAATGGTATAAAAAACTAACACCTTTGTGCTCTAAAGCGCACAAAAGGTGCTACAAATGCCTCTGATGTTCTGCTCCCTGCCCAGGAGCAAAGCAGCTCAGGCTGCAGATTCGTCTCCAGGTGGGTGCTCATTTAAGCCCTTTTATCTGAAGCTGCTGAGGGCAGATTCTGCGAGGCCACAGCTCCTACCCTTTCTGTACTGGCACATTCATGACTATATCTATGGCAGCAAGTAAGCAGAGCAGTCAAGATGGATCTAATGTTGTGGACCTAAAATCAACACTGGGTGCATGTCTGGGCGGAAAGGGGCTCTGGGCCAGCCCAGCGGCCTGGGCTCATAGTGATGGCAGCAGCTCGGGAGGTGTTTTGGAGCATGCCTCCCAGGAATTTGTACTCCAGCTAGAAGGAACAATTGGGAGATTTACTTCCTGATCTGAAGTAACATGAGAGATTATGTAAGAATAAGATTAAAGTGATTAATTTGATGCAATTACAGGAGGAACAGCTCTTCTATATTTTACTTTTTCATAATCCTGAAATATCCTCTGGAAGAAGGCGAATTTGTTTCCTTCAAAACCTGCTAATATGTTTGAGATATATGTTGTAACCCTTATTCCTCCTTCCTATATCTTGTTGGACTTTAGCTTTTGAGGGAGAGATTTCTGTAGCTGTTTCTCTAATTTAATATAGTTCTTCTTACAGCCATGCATTATCAGCTCTCTGAAAGTCCCTACAGTGTCTCTGCTCTCAATCAGGCTTAGGCAAAATTTAAATAAAGTTTAGCAGATCAGGTACTTACTTGCTTCCTCTCTTTGTCCCACCACATTCTTACAGAGCCAGTAAAGAGCAGAGAGAATAGGAATACCTGGGCTACCTCTTTATTCTCAATAAAATGCTGTTATGTTTGTGAATAACCACAGAAGGCCAGGAGTCCAAATCTGCTGCCAGCCCTGACGGTCAGGCAGAGGAGGGAGTTGGTGGATCCCAAGAGCCCTGTCCCAGTGGGGTGTGGGCAAGAGGAGCAGGCAGACCCTGCACAGGTTTCATCTGTGGAAGTTGCTGCCACATTTCATGAACAGCCCATGGAAATGCAGCTCTCACATCCTCTTGTACAGGTTGTTAGCCATATGAGAGTTCATATTTTTTTCTTACAGGCAAAAATTACTCTTTTATTTTAATATATTTTACATGGAGAAAACTACTGAAAGTTCATTGGCAGTATATTCATCTGCATGGCATTTTCAACCTGGGTGCAACAATCTCTTATTTTCCTGCCCAAGACCTTGGAAAGGTTGGGATGTCTGCACCATACGGGTTCTGGAAATCCAGGTGGGTACTGCCTTGCAGGTCAGAGCCTGCAGAGTGGCAGCTTTCACTCAGAGAAGGAAGAGTTTTTTCTTCCAGGAGCAATGCCCTCATCTTCATCCCTCGGCAGCAAAAACTGCAATTCTCCATGGTTATGCTTCCCCCCTTTTGCCTCCCTGGAGGCTGCCCGCAGCCCAGCCTTGCCAAGAGGCCGCAATCTACTGCCTCCTCCCAGCACCCTGGATTGAACCGTGAGCTGTTAAATGTCAAATGTGCTTTTTTTGTGGGTGCACACAGTGATGTTTTGTCTGCTGCTCCTTCTAACTTGAGTTCATTTGTCTTGGTGTTTCTCACAGATGGTAACAATAAGACTGCAAATGGCTTCCCTGCTTGAAAAAAAAAAGGAGGGCAACAAAAAAAAAACCCTTCTCTTTTTTTGTTTCTTAACTAAAACTTAGATATCTTAGTTAGGAAATATACTCTGGATATTATGTTAAACTATTCAGTGAAATCATTTTAGTTTTGCTCACCTGGATTTTAAAACCATCAGATCTCTTTGAGATGGAAATGTTTCCTCTGCAACTCGCGAAAGAAGAGTCTTTTCTGCAGTGTCTTTGGTGGAAAAGACTATATATAAAAAATAATAACATGGTACTATTTTCAACACTATCCTTGGTCATTTCATTAATCATACCTATGCATAAAAAGTAGTAGGCTTTCTGATCTGCTTGTTTTCCTCTGCATATTTGTTTCACATTTATAGCTTTTTTTTTTTTTTTTAATCTACTGTACTAGATGATGATGGGATAATATCAGGAAGCCTACAGCTGGATTCCCTCCTGTTTGCACCGACTCTGCTTTGAACAGCAGGACATCTATTCCATACCAATACAAGAAAAATAAGAACAGGTTTTCACTGCAAGAGGTTCCTCTCCTCATTCATTCATACTTTCTGGGAGAAAGGATGAAAATGGCTTTTGAAATATAAAAGACTGCTGCAGCTGACTCTTCGCTAGGGCTTGTCATATTCCATTAGCAACCATCTAGAAATATCCATGTCGTAATGTGTTGCCAATCACTCATCGTTACTAGCATTAAATGAATGCCTATTCATGTTAATGTGCAACCTGTCACTCAAACAGCTACAGAGACATATTGCGTAACAGGAAGAATTTTCTAATGCACTTAGACTTCCATGTTACCAATATAAGTATTGGAATAACATGCTTTATCCTGTAGAGACTGGTACATATGTCAGTGTAGACTAGACAAAAAAAAAGTCATCATCACAGGTGCTTTCACCACATTTGCAAATTTTACATTTAGATATTCTTTTAGCTCCATTAAAATCCCTTGCTATACATGTATTTCATGGCCATAGTATTTGTTGCAGTTCAGGTATAAAATATAGCTACTTTGCCAAATAACACTAGATTTTTTTCAACTGTATTATTAGGCCCATTTTGTTATAGAAACCACTATTTTCAGTCCTTGTAAGGGAGTACTATTATATATTCCTATAAATAATTGTTCACTTTAAGGATAAAGTGAGTTGGAATTTTCATCCAAAGCATTTTCATCAATGTACTGTCAGCTTTCTGCTGATGCCTTTTAATTACATGGGATTCTTTTCTGGACATTTATCCTTAAATCTCTTGATAATCCCAGCAAAATCTTGATGTCAACTAACGGACCACTCTCCTTACAGTGCAATTCTATGAAGCAAAGCAAAGGACCTAAATGGTTTCTTTCCTTTTTCCTCAATTTAATAATATAAAACTGTTAAATGGGAATAGAAATAGGGAAGTGCCAGTCCACAAGGAAGAAAACTCCCAGAAGAGACTGAATTCCATGCTTTCTTCTGAACAGAAAATATTCAGCTGCAAGCCTGTGGCATACAATTTCATACTGCAGGAATTTTATTCAGACTCACAAATGAATATGCATTATTCAGATTTTGTTTGCAAATGAAAAAAACAAAGCCAGCTATGCTTACAAGAGTTCAGAACAGGACACAGAGAGAAGCAAAACAAAAGTCCTGAAATTTGAATAAAATTTAGATGTTAGGTGGTTGAGTTATTTGAAATATAACTGCAGTTGCAAATATTCTAGGGTTGCTGGGTGAAATTTCATGAATAAATAAAAAATTGGATGTGAACATGCCATTGATCTAGGCGTTCGGCAAAGTGCTCTCACAGACTTACGGAGGTTTTGTGCACATTTTTCTGATTGAATGCTATTCTGCCAGTCAGTAAGAGCGCAGCCAAGTTGCCAGAAATCATTCATCAGCCCCTTGCAGAAAGACTGTCAGCTAAGGCTACAGGCCTAGCGCCAGGCTGTCAAGCTTTGGGCTTGCAGCCAGTCTGTCATGGTTTGAGGCTGGTAGCCAAGCAGTAACTTTGATGTTTAAGGGGTTAGCCAACTGGTATGCGAGGGTGGCCTATCAGCTCAGAAATAATATACCGCACTCAAAGGTCATGAGTTCTGAAACTAATCTGGCTGTTATAATATTTCTAATAAAAACTGAGGTAGACATTTTATATTGTAAAAAGTGTTCGAATTATTTCAGTATTTGTTTTGATTAAAATTTCCATTACACGTGCTTTTCATTATGCAATTCAATTAGTATATAAAAGATATTCTGTTTAAAATGTTCAAATGAGCATAATTGTTCAATTTGGAAAGATTACAATGCTTTTATTTAATTAACACTGCAATAAATACTTCATTTTGTAATGAACCCCATACTTTTGGGCCATTAACCATTCAATAAATTTACAGTATGGAAGGTTCTTTATGGAGAAGAAGATAAATAAAGCTATTTAAATGAATGTGCAACAGCTCTGATGCTAAGCAGCAAATTATAGCTTTTTGCTTCCCATACACTAGAGTCGTACCTCGATTACAAACATATGGGAATTTAATAAACACTATACATATCAAGTACTATTTTGAACATGAGTTACACAACAGTCTTTCAAATTTGCTATATAGGAATGCAGTCCACATTCATGGCATCTTCCCAGAAAAAGAAGATGAAATACATT
This sequence comes from Mesitornis unicolor, assembly GCF_000695765.1. NCBI lineage: Eukaryota > Metazoa > Chordata > Aves > Mesitornithiformes > Mesitornithidae > Mesitornis > Mesitornis unicolor. The sequence goes on from NW_010191273.1 coordinate 18,231, forward strand.
TTAATCTGCCTTTCACCTGCCCCTTCTCCAACCCCATCTACAGCTTCTCCAGTTCTGCAAACTCCTGTTGGGATTTCCTGATTTAGATCTGATCGTTTGTTTCTTTGTGAGAATAAAGGGAATCAAAAAAACTCCCAGGCATTCAGAAGTTTATTGTTTGCAATAGCAGTATGACGAAGGGAAGTCCTCTGATAGCAGTGCAGCTTGGTGCACTCATACACACACCAGAAAATAACAGAGAGTAGGGGTTCTAACACAGCACCAGGAATATATTGCAAGGCCTAGCACTCCACTTGGATCACTTATTAACATCCCTTGACAAGTGGTCTCATCCATAAATCCATAAAACACAAAGAGGCTCAAGAGGTAAAAGTGGCTCTTTCGGGTGTGGAAGTACTGCTCAGAGTCAGATGGGAAGCAAGAGCTGGGAGTCCCCACAAGCAGGGTGATCTGAGCCTGCAGTGCCCAATATGACTGACTGCAAGGTGTTGAAGGCCTTAAATCCCAACAAAATCAGCAGAGCTGGGAGCTCTCAGCACTTGCAGAAGCTGTTCAGCCTCCTCTTTCACGTCAGGTGGCCAGGGAACTTCTGCCAAGGCTGCAGTGCCATCCACCTGCTCGATGACTGCCATGGAAAATGGGTTCACTTCTGTCAGTACTTTGTGTTGTTTCGTGGTTGTATGCAAGGACGTAGAATGGGAAGGCAAAGCTATTGCAGATTTATAGGGCTGCTCAGCCAAAAAAGCTCATAAAACTCTGGTTTGCCAAAAATGGCAACATAACCAATAGCAAAATCTATTTTGTGTACTTCACTGGAGAAAAGGACTCTGTAAAACTATGATATCATCTAGGAATAGGGATTCAAAAGATTTTATTGCTTTTTTAGCCAAACCTCCCTTCGTCTAATCCAGATGTTACAATCCAGAATCTTTAAACGAAAACAAAACACAAAAAAAATCCAAACCAAACAACCCACCAAAAAAAACCAAACCAAACACAAACAAAATACGAACCCCGGAAAATTTATTAGACTTTCCTTTTTCACACCTTTAAAAAAGACAGGACAGCATTTTTCTACAATGTCCACTGGAGTCCCTTCAGATGTTGCACTGTGTTTACAGTATCAATTGCTTACACTAATTATGAAATTAAAATAAGCCACATAACCATGTATTTAGGCATTTCTTATGAACTGTAACCACTGAACAAACTACTTGAGAAACATTACTTCATGCTGTATTTCTCAACTGTTAGTTGAAGATATTTTTTGCTAATCTGAAAATAACATATAAACAGCACAGACATAAAATAAATTAAGATGCAGATTTAGAGAACGTTTAAAACTACAGGTGAAAAGTACTACTGAAATCTGACTTAAGAGAAAGTTTTCCTTAAGAGCATTTAAAATTCCAAAGTATACCTTAAAACAAGTAAACATTTTAAATGGATTTTTTTCAGGAAATATAGCCACCTGTTTTTGGATATATTCTGGAAAGGGATAAAAGGTAGACTCCTGTTGTGCAAAAATAAATTGTGCAGTTTGTGGTAACTCTATTAAAGATGAGTAATTTTTAAAGCTCGCAGTGAGACATAAATGTTTAACACAAGAGTCTCTTTCTTTAAATAAGGACTTGCCTGTTTCAAACTGTAGGTTTACAGGGAGAGAAGGAGAAAAATGTTTTAAAACATTTACTGTATCATCTGGACAATAAAAGTGTTAAAATTAAAAACTCAATAAGCCACGTCCTGTCCTGTCCAAGCTTCATAGTCCCTGACACTTGCAAGCCTAGTGAACTAGGCTACAAGCCTCCATGCACGTCAGTGAGGCTGCTCTCACTGTAATAAGTGTAAGAGTACACTTAACATTGCTAGGAGAAGGAAAGATATATCCCTGGAAGTCTATTTTGAGGGCCTATTTCAAAGGCTTGATTAATCAATACATTTACCCCTATTTCAAGGGCCTGGTTAATAATCGATACACTTAAGCATGTGCTACATTTTGTGGTACTTAAACACAAGTATATGAAGTAATTTAGTTTAAATCCAAATGTTTCTCTCCGATAGTAAATTCTATCTGATTACTAGTTTTATTTCTAATAATTTCAAACAATGTGAACTGTTTTTTTCTTGCCTAACTGCAAGATTTAGGGTCAACCAAACTGAAAAACTATAAAAGATTCCTTCATAATTAACTGATGTTATCAAACTCCAAATATTAAAGTAAAATATTCTGAAAAAATCAGGTCCTCCAGTTCAGTTCTGCAGTGTTGTCTATGAACTCTCCACCTAGGGAGGGACACATCTCTGTTTCAGAGTGCAGGTACCAAGGAAATATGGCATTCCTACCTTTCATCTAGATGACGAGAATTTGAAAACTCAGCCATAATAGTCTAAAGGATAAGTTATTAATTTCCTACTTTTGACTGTTCTGGCAAAATGACTTCTGTTTACACAAAAGGAGTTGATTTTGTTTTAAAACATTTTTTTTCTTTGCCATTCTTATCCCAGTCATGCAAGACTCTTAATCCTTCCCTTTTTATGGCAATGTAAACGCAGTCACAGAATCACAGAATATTAGGAGTTGGAAAGGACCTCAAAAGCTCACCCACTCCAACGCCCCTTTCAGAGCAGGAGCACCCAGACCAGGTCACACAGGAACACGTCCAGACAGGTTTTGAATGTCTGCAGAGAAGGAGACTCCACAACCTCTCTGGGCAGCCTGTTCAGTGCTCTGGCACCCTCACAGTAAAAAAGTTTTTCCTCATGTTCACATTGAACCTCCTATGCTCCAGCTTGCTCCCATTGCCCCTTGTCCTGTCATTGGCTGTCACAGAGCAGAGCCTGGCTCCTTCCTCCTGACACTCGCCCTTTACAAATTTATAAACATGTATGAGGTCACCCCTCAGTCTTCTCTTTCCCAAGCTAAAGAGCCCCAGCTCCCTCAGC